>NW_027210608.1:4537500-4585000 GCF_029030835.1 Brachyistius frenatus
ATATCAGGATAAACTCCATGTGCGTGTGCGTGTGTGTGTGTGTGTGTGTGTGTGTGTGTGTGTGTGTGTGTGTCAGTCAGTCTGTAGCTAACACCCTCCCATCTTGTCACATACAACCACAACACATGTACCACGTTGATCCGAGATTCAGTCCACCGCTCAGCCGAGCCACGCTGCGTTTGGATGCTTTCCCGACACTGGAATAAAACTTGCAACATGCCTACTCAGCTAATCAATGGGATCAATGCTGTATTGCATCCGCTTATAAATATGTTGACAGCTGTCAGGACCTGTAAGTCACCGGTAAAGTCATCTCTTTGCTCTGCCGTGACAAACAATATAGACTGTGTACTCTGTACTGTATGTGGACTTTGCAGGCTGAGAAACATCCAGCGCCGGGCTCATTTCACAGGGCTATATTAGCGAGTTTATGCCTCTAGTCTCAGCGCTCCACCCCTGCCATTGATTCCTGTTTAAAAGGCTATGGCTAGTCAATACTACCTCCTCATTGCCATCTGTCTCTATTTACTAATAAATAAAGTGGAGCGCATCGACTGGTTTGGCCAGGCCTGTAAAAGCATGCATTGTAATGAGCGCTGGGCCTCTGCGGCCAACGGAGGAGGGAGAAGGTGGGGATACTCCACCTCTCCACTCACTTTGTCTCTCTGTCTCTGTCTCCATGGCTCTCACAAGGCACAGCACTCCAATCAGGGTAATTGCCCGCCGGTCCAGTTGTTGTTTAACATCGCTCATCAGACGAAATGCGGTTTCACTTCAGCTGCATAGATTTTTCTCCTAAGGCTTGCTTGCATGTTCATTCTTGTTTTTCTTTTTTTTTTCTTTTCCTCGCAGTGTGTAGGTCCGCTCTTAAGGTCGTGTCTGGTCGTTAGTCAGATGTGGCCCACGAGCACTGCCGCACCACACTCTGTCACACTGATCAATTACAGATCATACAGATGGGCTCATTCGGAACGGCCCTCGTGACGCGTTTGCTCTAAAAGGCGCTCAATCTTTTCTGTCTGCCTCCTCCCTCCCATTCCTCTTATTTTTGTAACATCTACATCGGAAAAAGAAATTATGTTTCTGTTAATAAAGATATGTGAAGGAGGAAAACAATCAATATTTGTAATGAAGGAAATTCCTCGTGTGAGGCTAACTCAATACACACAACTACAATATCAACATATTGTTGGTATTATTATTATTACAAGAAGAAAAATAAATCCATACATACACATTCACACGTACAGCCTCAGAGTGCGTTTGGCTTGACACTGATTTCCTGAGTGAAGGGGTGGTGCTGATGTGTGGAGGCTCTCATAGCTCAGCATAACACAGTACTGCTGTGTCAACTGTGACCCCAGCGACCCTGCAGGAGCCAGAGAATGGGCTGCGGGGTCGCTCTGCGACTCAGGTGAAATGAAGGGTCAGAGGTCAGCTGTCCAGTGTGTCAAGCTTGCTGATCAGGAAGTGTAGCCTCTCGCTTCAGGGAGTACACAGGGAGTGTCATGTTTTGGACTCATACTTGCACTCTGACATAAATCTTCCATGCTTACACACAGTGGAGCTCCCTGCTAAGTCAGTGTGCAGGAAAGTGGTGGGAAATGGAAGGATCTTAGCACGCCACTCGGAGTGACTGTACATGATTATTGGACGAGTTCTGCTGATTGGGGTTTGTAGCTCAGAGGGTAAATCATGATTAATACTGCAAGGATTAATGGATTCTTTGCCACTAAAACCACTGAAAATACATGCCGTCACTGTTACACTGCAGTAAAATATTGAAACCAAGCAAATTAAGTATATTCTACTGGTGGTTATATACTTTTTTCAGGACCAAAAACCTGTGCAAAATCAAACATTTCAACACTTTCTATCAGTGCAGTTCAGTATAATTTAGAATATTTGGAGCAAATGATCCTAACATAAAAAATAAGACCTATTTTTGTCTAATTTTATTAAATTTTACAAAATTTGTAGTTAAACTTAACTTAAAAGCTTTTCTACTTGGAGTATTCCAGTTTTCCTCCCACCTGTGGCGGTATCGTACAGTCAACCAGTCCAAAGGTTCATGTTTGTTTGTCCCAACCCTTGCTCTCTATCAGCTGCTCACTCCCATTGTAGACACATCCAAACGGGCCCCCTACCTCTGCAGCACTGGGGCACTCCTTCCTTCCATCCATAACCCAGAGTCTTGGCTAGGAGAGCTCACTGTTGTTTTGAGCCACCCCAGCATCCTGGTAGCTCCATGAAGGGAAAACAGCAGCGCCGCAGTAGAGTTTCCTTCCCCTGTCTCATCTGAAGCAAGCTCGGCTGGCTGTCCGGATCAAACTGGCCCACAGTGTGGTGCCGAGTCCTCTCTGCAAACAAGAGGGGGCCTCTCGCATAAAGACTCGCCACAGGGGCACCCATCCTAGAAGTTTTACTTTTCAACAGTCTTGGAGAGGGTAATATTACAGGGAGAGTTGTGTGTGTGTGTGTGTTGAAATGGCTTTCAGGCCCTCTTAATTTCCTTTACAAGAGAGCTTTTTGGAAGAGTATTTTATCATGAATATTTAACCAGTTTGGTACTCTTCATAAGGATTCGGTAATATTAAAAGAATTTCAATACTGCGACTGGTAACAATATCTTAAATTTGATATTGATTAGGCTACTGTACGCTACTTTTTTTTGGACAATTTTATAAAATCCATTTAAACTAAAAGGAAATACTACAATTATTTTTTTTTCTCTTTTTGCAGCAACGTACAGATGTTCATAAACGCTTCACGTGCAGAAGACGCTACAATTTACGATGTTCCCTAAACGCCTCACATGCTTTCAGTAGATGGGAGCTGGCAAGCTGGCTACACACCAGGCCTCCAGTCACTATAACACAAGCCAACCTCAATAGGTATGTGGCAAACAAATCAGCTCGAGAAGAATGAAATAAGGTGCTCATATGAAAGATTCAAGTTGAAACTGAGTGCCTTACAATTACTTATTGAGCAAACAAAGTTACAGAAACAATTCCCCTTAGTACAATTGGTTAGTGTAGGTGTTTCCCAAGATAAGTCCTTTGACACACACAAAGCTGGGTCCTTGTTTAAACCAGTATTAGTGAGCTGATTAAGAAGCCAAACTTTACCTGCAGAAAGCCTATAGAAAACAATTTATATGAAAAAATTGTTTGGAGTGGAGCTAAAACTTCTCAGCAATGACTGCTTACTGTGTTCACAGAGGAAAAACTAGTCAATGGTCACTTTGAATTCTTCACTTTGAAAGAACCAGATGACATTTGCGTTGTTTGGATGGCCTATTGCTGTTGGGTTTTGTAGTTTATTTTTGTAGTTGTTTTGTTAAATGTGAATCTGTAAGGAATCAACCACTGCTTTGCATTTTATTTTGAATTTAGTGTCTTCACTTTGATATTTTAAGGGCAATAATGTGACACTATTAATCTTTATACTTCAGTCAGAAAACAACTAAAGTTTGAGAGTCTCACGTCGGCTTCTTTCATCTCTGTTCAGCCTCGCCTTTGACAAAAAAAGTAGACAGGCACTCTTCACTCTATTATTTCTCTCTTCTCGCTCTTTTCCACCTCTCCTCTCTTCCCCTTCTTCAACCACTCACTCTGTCCAGGGAGTCATTATTGCTTTGGTAAATATTTCATAGGCCTCAATACCTTTGCACACAGCCACCTGCCAGCTGCCTCTGCTCTCACACACGGACCGTGGATAGAAAGATCAAAATGAACGTGAGCAAAGTGGAGGAGCTGGAGGAGGCGGAGGAGGTGGAGGAGGTGGAATGAGAGGAAAACGGGGAGAAGGAGTTTGTGCTCTTTTCCTGCCCTGTGTGCATTTACATTTTCAGAGAGCTGAGGATCTCTGCTCTCGATCCCGGCTTCATAACACACAGAGTCCTTTCAAAAAATGGAAAGACTCCCTGGATGTTGTCAAATCTATGCCCAACAAGGTTTTGTTTTCTGAGGACCTATTTTTCGCCTTAAGCATTATTATTTTTTATTTTTTTTAACTCTTGCCACATAAAAGGTTGTGGTTTAGGAGGAGGATAGAGAAAGGGCGAGAGATGGAAGAATGAGGCGGTGCACACTCCAGACAAGACAAAGAGAGAGAATACTAAGCTTCTCCTTCTTCTGACCTTGAGGAGGCCTGTAAGCAGCACCCTCTCTCCCTCCCTTCTCCTCCTCCGCCTCTTGCTTTCTCCAGCCCCACCTGTTTACTTTGACTGGGTAAGATAGAGGTCTTGCATCACCTGCAGTGTCCTCTCTTTTTTTTCTCTTTCTCTCTCCTGCCCCGTGTCGTTCCCTTTGCTTCTTACCTTGAAAAAGACTCAAAAGGAGTAGCAATCCGCTGATGAAATATTCAGCTTGGATATAAGAGCTTTAAGTTGTTTCAGAGCGGATAGCTTGTTGCCACAGAGCTTTGACTTCATAAATAAATGGTCAACAGTGGCCTCTTCGACTGCCCTGTCTCCTGTATATATATGGCTGAGTTGTTCGTGTGCCCGGGGCTAAGCCCTGCCAGTTGAGTTCCAGGCCTTAAATATGGATAAGCTGTGAAACGCCTCTGGACACACTCCTGTGTAGCCCGTATAATGCTGAATAAAGCTCGGCTGTACACACGGTGAGAGACCTGCAGAAGGAAAATGTAAAATCTGCCATCTTAGGGGGAAGCAAGGCTGTTAGTTGAAAGGTGGGTGTCCGACGAGGAATATTAGTTTAGATGTGCTTTAAAATCACATTGTATGCTTGTGTCCTGAGCCAGCAGGTTGTTGATGGATCCAATGACTCGAGTGAACGGAGCCTGTGAACATTTTCTTACATGGCACTAACTACTTCTGCTTTCCTTTAGTGTTAGCTGACCATTTCCCTCCTCCCCTCATCTTTCTACCACCCCCCTGTTTTTTTTTCTACAAAAAGGCTCCAAAGCCACTCTTGTTTCTGTTAAGAAGAAAAGCTTGACACTCAGTTTCCTTTGAGCTTCCCTATGTAAACGCGTGTTCTCACATTTGCCTTGCAGTGTTGGGCATTTCTACCAGGAAATGAAATGAAGTCCGTAACAAATGTTTTGGCTTCTGTTGAACTCTTTAGCGAACAGCAGCCTGCCAACTGCTGCAGTGTTTTTGCGTTCCCAGAAACCCCGTGGGATGGCGTCTCCCCGAGCTGCCGGATGGAGGGCGAACAGTTTCTCTCTTTGATTGAAGAAAAAAAAAAAGACTGGGGGTGAGGAGGGGGGGGGAGGCTGAAAGAAATGTTTTACAGAGTTGCATAGGTATTAGGATAAGAGGGATTGAAATAAAGATTTTCTTTTGTAGATATATATAAGTCCATTTGTATTTCATTTGTGTGAGTGGGAGATAGGGTCTTGGTCTAGCCAGGCCATTTAGGCTTGCGCGTTAATCTGCAGGTGAAAAAGGGTCTTTGAGCGTGATAAAGACGCCCTTGAAGACAGGTTTGGCCTCTGGTGCAGCAAGTTGAGCTCAGGTCATGAACAATTTGTGCCTCATTGATTTTGTCTGTCGGTGTGTGTGTGTGTGTGTGTGTGTGTGTGTGTGTGTGTGTGTGTGTGTGTGTGTGTGTGTGTGTGTGTGCGTGTGCGTGTGCGTGCGTGCGCGTGTGCGTGCGCATATCTCACTGAGAATATGCAGCATGCTAACACCCATGAGCCTTGTAGCCATAAATCAGCAATAGGAAGTGGTGTGACACGGGCTGCAGGGGCCTTTTTGCTGATACGGACTGGAGCTATAATGGGCCCGTTTCAGTCAGGTGGAGGAAGACATCAGATGCACTGATCTTTACCAGCCTGCCGGGCTATGGAGATAACTAGTCTACATGAAGAAACACCATTCAGGTCACTCGGATGATAAAAAGTTTTCCTGCCTGTACCACACACACAGTCGCTCCTGTACAGTACGCTCAGTAGAAGCCCTGACAGTACTGTACCGCTGCATGAATGATGAGCTGTATTCAAGGTTTGTTCAATGTGCGCACGCAGACAACAGCGTTTGTTATTCTGTCTGTTTGTTGCAGATAGGGCCTGGGTCTTGTTAGCTGTCAGGCCGAGAATCCACAAAGCTATTCTCTCACTTATTGATGGGGATCCACTAAATTACAGGCTCAAACAAGAGAGGCAGCGGCAAAAAACAACCCTTGTAAAAGTTTCCTAAGAGCCCCTCATATTTCAGCATTGTGCGTGTGTACACAAAGAAAAAAGAGAATGAGTGTCGAGAAGATCCCAAATGCATTTTTCTTTATTTCACTTTCTCTTTTCTTTGGGCTGTCATTCTTTGGTCAGACCCTGTCTGGTCTTGCTATTATCCTGGGGCGTTATCAGTGTGTAGCTGCCTCTTCAGATCAGGCCGGCGATAAGGGCTAAATAAATGGAATGCTTGGCTAGTGGACATAGGTCAAGCCTTGTTTCGCCCCTTTTTTTTTTTTCATGTGTTGTTGTGTTTGTCTGCAGGGGAAGTGGAGGGTGTAGCACGAACGGGCTCTGCAGTCTAATGAACTTATTGATTTCAATTTCAGGGCTGTTCTCTCCCTGCCTGATGTTGCTGAAGCTTTCATCCATTGTTGGACATAAATTAGTAACCCCGTCTCTTGTTCGGGGACTTTGCTCATCTCGCCTGCTCGCCCGCTCGCCCCCCGGTCTGTCTCTCTGAGACAGGTTGGAAATGCTGTTTTTAAATGTGTTAAAAGCTTCTGTGGTTAGATGGACGCTGCCTCTGTGTGGGTGTTTTCTGTGTGGCTTAGCATACACCTGTCCCTGACAGAGATGGAGCTAACAAAATACCAAGCTGTGTGTGTGTGTGTGTGTGTGTGTGTGTGTGTGTGTGTGTGTGTGTGTGTGTGTGTGTGTGTGTGTGTGTGTGTGTGTGCGTGTGTGTGTGTGCATCAGTTATTGGGGGGAGGGAGGGTCATTGAAGATGCTGAGTGACCTCTTCCCAAGGGGGCCAGGGAGCAGCTGACAACTGTGTGTGTGTGTGTGTGTGTGTGTGTGTGTGTGTGTGTGTGTGTGTGTGTGTGTGTGTGTGTGTGTGTGTGTGTGTGTGTGTGTGTGTGTGTGTGTGTGTGTGTGTGTCCCCACTACTAATCCATATCATGTATCACATACACAACATGTTTTCCCTACAAATTTGCGCACGCACCCAAAGACGGAGGTCCATGCCAGCAGAAGTGAGCGCAGCACATTCCCAAAAGAAGCCCAGCTCGTGGAAAATGAGAGGCCACCAGTGCTGGGACAGGAAGCCTTCTCAGCCCGGCCCTAACGAGCACTGTGGGAGCCTCCACTTTGGACCCAGTACATCCGATATCCCCGATGATGTCCAAAGGCTAAACAGTTAAAAGGTCCGGTTGCTATATGTAGATGCGCAACACCCCCCTGTTCTGAATCTGATACTCTGGGAATTACAATAACAAGGCTGTGAGATCTGGTCAGTATTCCAGAGCTGCAAACAGGCCACAGAGAGAGACAGATAGAGAGGGAGCGTGAAAGAGAATTGATGCTGAGTAGCACAGGTTTTAATAGGGCTGTCAGAGTCATATTGTTTATGTCGTGTTCCAGATTAATCCATTCTTCCTTTATGAGCCTCTGCAGCCACCGTAAATTGCGAGCACGAAGCCGGTCCACTGTTGAGTTACGCCTCGGGGATCAGTGCCACACATGGGCAGAAAATAAATCATTTCCCCCGGATTTAACGCCGGGCAATACCTGGGTCCTTTGTAAATAAAGCCATAGATGTTTTTACACCCCCCCCTGTTTTCTCTCTCCTGCCTCCAGGGTTCTTATTGAATCTCAAAAGGAGAGGGAAGGAGAGACAGAGAGAGAAACATGAGAGAATAAGAGAGAGCAGAGTTGAAGGGGGACCGGGGGAGAAAAAGGGAGGCGAGAGAGAGGGAGTAAAACAGAGGGAAGAGTCAGAAAAGAGATTCCAAGCGGGGAGAAGGATGAAGAGACACAAACCAAGATAGCTTCACAAAACAGACAAGTAGAGAGAGGGGATGTAGATGTTAGCTGGGGGTGATGTATGCGTGCAGTGCTGATTCCCCCGGTTCTCAGGGTGTGCAGGTTGAGATCTGTCAGACTGTCTAAACACAGGGCCGACTGTACTGCGCTGCTCCGGAGCAGTGGGCACAGAGCAGACAGCCGGCTTCACCAGCGCAGCCAGCGGGGCGACCCAGCTCGGCTCCAGCCGGCGCCGGCCACTGCCACGGCCCCCGCCTGGTTTGCCCTTCTCGTAGCCTCCTAACATCCTCGCAGCCTCCGGCCCAGGGTAACAGGGCCAGAGCCTGGAGAGACCCAAAGCAGAGAGGAGAAGGACGGACGGAGAGGAGGCCTGAACAACTTGTTCGTCCTGACTTGTGCAGTCTGCCAGTAGGAGACAGCCAATGGGAATGGGGAATGTGTGCGCTGCTCTGTCAGGGCTTCATGAGTTATACATGGTGTGCTTTGTGAAAATGCTTCCTGTGTACTCTGTATATCTTGCTTCTCGTTTTTTCATCTTTTCTCTCCCCCTTTTTCTCCTTTAACCCCCCTTTCCCTCTTTCACACCATCTTCCTTTCCGCTGTTGCTTTCAAGAGCTCAAAGTTTTCTTCTTCTTTTCCAGTGACAAAGTATACCATGGTTGTTAAATGTTAATCAATGTCAGGCAGCAGGGTGTCACGAGAGGCTCCAGCTTTTGGCGGGATGCTGCATTTTAGGCTGGATCTCGCCTGGGGTAACGCTGGGCTGCTGTGGATGTACATGGACCACAGTGAGATCAGAGCTTCGCTGAATTTTAATATCACATTGTCTTTGTTCCCTTTGTCGAATCCAAACCAAATAATTACATAAACGCAGACCCTATAGTACTAATTCATTCTTAACACAAGTATTTAACCTATCCATTATTCATATCTCCAACAATGCCAGGGGGCAAAAATCAGTGCTCCCCTTGCCCATATATCTGCCCAGCTACACAGAGGGTGATGCATTATTCAGGGCATGCCAGGCTAAAGACTGTTCTTCCTGTTCTCGACTGATAGAAGCAGCAATCATCCTGCTAGGATGCCATTTCTCTGTGTTTCCATCCTCTCACCTCCTCTCTCTTTCTCTGCCTCTCTTAGTCTCTGTTGTATCATGGTTGTTTTTTCTCCTGTGTTTGTCATGCAGACGCCTTGTGGTATTGCTCTTTCTGTCCTATACAGGGACATACATGTTGATCAGACTATATGTTAAAAGACGCTGTGATTATACTTTTTTTGTTCATATTGATGCTGACCTCAGCCACCTTTTTGCTCTTTGCCGCTCATTGACACACCTCTCTGTCTATCTCCACCCACACAGATTTCTCTTTTCGTTAAACTCTTGACTTCTTATGGCCTCTTTTCTTTCGTGTTGATGTGGAGTGTCACTGGAAGAGAGGATAAGAAATAGAATCATATGTTTCCTGGTCCTGTTGTCTCCGAACTCAATGCTCTCACTCATAGAAGACATTAAAATTTGAGCAGAGAGGGGACTCAAAGAGCCAGGGCTGGTGTACCGCTGCACACTTTTGTCCCAGAAAACAGACCGATAAGTTGTGAAGACTGTGGAGTGCTTATTTTTTGGGGGCAGAGTGACACTGTTTCTCCAGGCTGTGAGCATTGTGTGGTAGAGTAGTTATAGCTGTAGCGTTCAACTCAAACCTCTCACTGTAATTCTGAATGCAGGGACACAATTGACAAAGTAAGAAAATGAAAAAAGAGAGAGTATATACTATAAATACATCGTACAAGAAAACAAGCTGAGATCTGCATTTGTCAACACTAAATGCTAATACGTAACTTCAACTTGAAAGAGTTTAGGTCACTTTGCACAAAATCTGAGATGTTGAATATCCGTAAAAGGAGCGCTTCAGAAACCCACGCCTGCCGTCAAAGTCGGAAATCAAAATAAAGCAGAGTCACTTTGTGGGTAAAGGGACGAGGTTGGTCTCATTTCTTATTTAAAATCAGCTCCATAATTTGATCTTTGTAAAACTTAAGTTGCTGCAGGTGTTCGTCAAGAGGAATGATAGCCTCAGGGCTGGGAGCTACCGTGAGGCCCCGCTGAGGTTTCCCATCATCCCTACAGTCTGGCAGCAGTTTTTCAAACAGCGCCCCTTCTGAAGTTGCCCTTGGTTCTACATGTGTAGCAGTAATTATGAATGAGGGGGACTAAGATCTGTACAAAACCATCAAACATTTTACAGCTTGCTGCTATTGTAATAAAGATCAATAGACACAGTATCAGTCCTGGTTTTGAAGGAGAGGTGGTGCTGTACATTTTCCCTCGCACACTTCCTCTCTTTCTTTCTTTCTGTCTCCCTCACTCATGTACCCCCCCACACTCCCCTTCATTTCTCTTTTCTTTCGCTCGCTGCTCTCTCTCCCCATACAGAACCAGTGTTGCACCTCCGTTTTAATTGCCGTTTGTAGGGTTCTGTGATGTGAGCTGCTAAAAGACACCCGTCCTGTAAAAGAGCAGGAGATGGAGGCAGAGACAGAGAGGAAGTGAAACATATTCACTTCAGCATGAGCTGGTTGTAAAGCAAGGGCCAAGGCCAAACTTCAAGCGTAAAGTGTGTGTGCTGTATAGACTGTGTGTGTGTGTGTGTGTGCGCGTACGCCGGAATATGTGTGGCATGCACATGTGCAGTACATTTATATATACATCACACCTTATAATGCCTAGATTTGATGTGTTCCTGTGTGCAAGTAAACTCAAAGGGTGTGTGTGTGTGTGTGTGTGTGTGTGTGTGTGTGTGTGTGTGTGTGTGTGTGTGTGTGTGTGTGTGTGTGTGTGTGTGTGTGTGTGTGTGTGTGTGTGTGTGTGTGTGTGTGTGTGTGTGTGCGTGCGTGTGTGTGTTGGAATATGAAACACAGTGTAAACCAAGACAACCTTGTGGGCCTGTGAGCACCATCCCCACTTTCCTCACACTGTCTGCAAACCTGGAAGTGGTGGGACGTTAGAGCAGACTGTTGTAGTGAGCTGAGGTCATTTGACCAGAGACAGAAAGATGTGGAGAAGCTGCAGATCAAACAGTATTCTGTCTGACAGGAGAAGATAAAGAGGCTGTCAGCCTTGCCTCAGAACAAAGCAGCCCCTCACCTCTCTGGCCCACAGCAGGTTCCTGACGGCCGGTGATGCAATACTAAATCAAAAAGGTAGATAAACTAGGATGAACGTTCAAAGATGATCACAATACTGACACCCAGCATTGTAAAAAATGCGAGGGATTTTGTTCTAGGGTTCTGTATGTTTTGGAAAAATGTTATTGCATTGCACTAGTATCTTAAGCAATAATCTGACTATTATATATGCGCGTGTATTTCTGGCCCTTGTAAAGAATCTTGCGTAAAAATGACAGTCTAAACCAGCAGTTGCACAAATGTAACAAAAACAAAAGAAAGTTCCTCTCTCCATGTTGCGATCACTAAATCTATTTCTTTCTTCATGCGCGTGTATAAACCACCACAAGCACGTGCAACTTTTCAGGGGGTTATCCAAGTTTAGGAGACAGGTGTCGATGTTGCATGTATGTGCCAACAGTGTTTAAATCGCATACGTTGCAAATGGGTGTCAAAGAGACACATAGCTGGCATGTTATCCTGAGGGTGAAATACACTCCTGATATAGTTACTGTTGTTTGAAGTTCTTTCAGGTCAGCAGAAGATGTTGTGTGGAGAGTTGGTACCTACATGAAGACCTGTTTTTAAAAGATTCTTTGACACAGAAACACAGTTTTGTGACTAACATCCTTTTATCAGACAGTCGATGTTGCAATCAATAGACAATCAATTGACTCTTAGTTAAAGGGACAGTTATAAATTTGTAAAAGTATAATTTGTATAAGTTATAGGGACATTGTCAAAAAAAAAAAAAAAAACCTGAAAAAGTTTTCACATGCGACTCTACATGGGCTTCACACATTACACCATGAAAATGTTCCTAAACCACATTTCCCATTGGCAAAGTACACGTTCCGCATGTGCACAGTGGCATGTATATGTGATCACGTGAAAGTCATGTAGTTTTTCTGTAAGTGTCAGGTCGTAGTTTACATTATGAAGTCAAATGATCATGTCTGTGCTAGAGTAAGGTAAGTTTACCCGACTGGATAAAAGACATGCAACAGACTGACAAGCCCCATCAACCTTGACTTCAATTTTTTTTTTTTTTTTTTTTTTTTTTGCAGTAACATTTGAGTAATACTACGATATGAAAACTGAAGCTGTCCAAAAATTGCCTGCTGTGTAGGTAGCTTTTGTAATATATAATATTATGATGTAAGAATCTGGCTCTTTGGTTGACACAAGGTACAGTGATATATCTGCCTTTGGTCGAAGCTCCAGCAGGCTGAACTAATGTCACGAGATCTATAATAACATTGACTAAGTACCCTGCTAGCTTCTATGTTTCCTGGAAAACACACTCATTAGTCAGCCTCTTTTCCTCTGGTGCAAGCTGAGGGTCACTGTGAAGCTGCATGACTGAGGAGAGTGATCCAGTGCGACTTCATTCTCTCCCTGAACGGCGATGATACAGTTCTCCCCCGAAATGAAAGCATAATGTGCCCGGTTGATCTCCGCAACACATTACAGAGTCCGCTCATGCGCCGAGACTTTGTAACTGTGATGCTTTTCAGCTGTGATCTGCTGTCGTGCAGCAAAAGTCTGACTGATGAGACTTTATCTGTGATGCCTCTTTCAGAGTGGAGTTACATTTGCTGCCTTGTCAGTAAGTGATTAATGGATTCAAAAGGACATGATGGCTGGGATATCAAACTGAGCACTGTACAGAGAATATAGATTTTCTGCTGAGCCCAAGTGTGTCTGTTTGTGTTGATAAAGCCTAAAACATAATCTGCCGCTTATTATATGGATATTTCACTTCAATGAAGGCAGCTATGGATGATTGCTTTGCAGTTGTTGATTTTTTCACTCATTCAAATAATCTTCTACAATTGTCCTTGATGATGCACAGCTTTGAGGCACCAATGTACACAACAAAAGCAATAACAAAAGGCACACACACACACACACACACACACACACACACACACACACACACACACACACACACACACACACACACACACACACACACACACACACACACACACACAAATGTTAAGTTTGTTTGACAACATAAAGTGCACCCCATCCAGCATAAATGCACTTTTCAGTTAGTTTTCATTTAGCATAGGGAATAAGTGAGCTGCAGCTGTACCGATCGAAGAGGTTTGGCATTTAACTGTAAACTTTAAAAGACACCCATAATCTGGCTGCATTGTTTTTAATGGCCACATCAACCACTTTGGAGGATAATCATTTTATCTGATAAATGAGGATTTCAAACACTCTTATCAGCTGTGCACTTGCAGTTGTTTTTTAATCCTTCCATTCTGTCTCGTTTTTTAATTGATTCTGCAGCACAAGGCTTTCTTCCAGAGATAATGCACTTGTGAGAACAGGTCATGATCCCTAAATGAGGGAATTTCACTCCAGTGTGTTTGCCACAGCGTGTTTGCCGTCCTTCGGAAGCATTTCCAAACTGCTGGAAAGTACAGATTGACTTTGTTTTTCTACATTTCTGCAGCTCCGTGTCTCACCATGTGTTTTTAGAGATGCACGCTCCACAGCGAATGGAACTCAGCTAAGAGCTGGTGGAGCTGATGCTGTTTGGAAATACTTCCACGTATGTCCAACCTCAAGGCTTGAACCAAATCTTGTGTATTAGGATCAAAACAGTGTCTACTTCTTTCCCTATGTCTTTACATAATTTTGTAATGTGAGCTCAGGCAGGCATGGAAAGTAGACCACTATGATTATCCAATGATGTTGCAACAGAAGACATAAGAAATATGAATAAATAGAAACAAGAAGTGTTCCAGCATCTGTGCTGTGTTGGACTGTGATAACAGCTCATCCAATAAGACCTCCACTCACCTCTCCAGTTGGCTCTCCAGCACACCGCCGGTTCAACTCTCAGGCCCTCAGAGGAAAGCTGTTTATTCCACACGTTGCTTAAGTAGTGGTCTTGGGGTTGGGGCGGCAATGCAGCGCATGGTGAAGACAAACACAGGCCTATTTAGTCTGGTAGGGAAAGCCATGGAAAACAGCACAGAATGGAAGCAGCTGGGGATTTTTGTTTTCATGTTTTTTTTTTTTTCATTTTTGTTTTCATGTAAAGACTCCTGTTTCTAGACCATTAGTTTGCTTACACTGGATTTTTGTTACGCACAGACCAGGATCTTTTTATTCTGGTGATGGAGATTTTTACAATCAAAGCATATTTTTTTTTCTAAATTGTTATGCATGTACACTGGTTCGTATTCACCAAAACATCTAATGACTCCATTGCAGTTTGATCACTCGTATCTATTGGATGCAGGAATGTCATTATGTAAATGATTATAGTTAGTATTCAAGCATGATAACACCAACATGTCATGGATCAATAATTTAGTTTTTCACAGGATTAAGACATTAATGTCTTGTTTGCACATGTACTTTATAGTTATACTGGTTGGAAAACTTTATATATAATTATAATCTGGTCCAAATTAGTGTTGACATTTGTAAAAGTCATAAACATAGTTCAGTTGTTAAAGTGTGATGTTAAATACAAATTTTTGTGTCCTTGTGTTCAGAACTTGGAGTTAAAGTGGAGCTTACTTTAGTGCAACAAGCTTTTATTTAAAAAAAAAAAAAAAATTGAAGTTTGAGGTGTGTGTTTTAATATGTGTGCAAACTGTGAAAGATTTGATTCAAATTAATATCAAATTTGACTAGCTCATACATCTGAGCAAGTTATTGTGATCCCACTGCATGCAATCCATTATGGTTTCGTATTTAGAGTATGCACATGCATTTGTGTGATTACAAAGTGGGAATGTCCTCTGGAATGGCATGGGGAACCCCTGTCAGCCATTAGCCCTCTGAATCCCACTTGGTATGGTGACACAAACGCTCTCCCATCCTTCCCACAGGCACCTGTCCAGGGGTTGGAGGTCATCCTGTTAGGGGTAATCCCCACAGTAACCTGACCAGGCCAGGGAATAGTGGAAACCAAACGTGCAGTGGTGGACCAAGCTGTCCCCCTAATACTCCCACTAATCACATTTTAATTGAATTCCAACGAACATGTAAAAACCTGGTTCAGTTTTGTTATTCCATTTTCCTAACAGATGTCCCTGTGATCCCTGTAAAGTGATCTGTGCTGGTGACGTCTTCTGTTTGGAAACACATGAATTGGCTGATCTGGGGAGGAGAAAACAGAACCATGTGCTTGTCCTCAGGATGGATCCCATCGTAACTGAGGAGTGAGGAGGCGTGGGGGGTGCGTAGAGGGTCGAGCTGAGAGGGTTGAGACACATGGAATTTCATTGGGATCTCGTAAAGTTATTAGAAAAAACACATATCATTTGAGAAATACTATTGTTTCAAAAACCTCAAGGCATCATTAGCCAATGTTGGAATAGACGTCCCTGCCCTTATATATTAGTACCAGGCTTAACTGCAGGACACATTGTTAGGGCTCAGCATGGTCTTTCAGCAATCCACACAGCCCCTCCTCAGTGACCATGTGTTCACTGTCTGAAACCACTGATGTACACGTACTCTTGTTTTTGTATGTGCGGGAGTTTGCATTGCACTATGGACAAATCTACAACAGACCTGCAGGCAAATTGCAAAGTCAACGTAAATCTGGGTGACCCATGAATTCCTTTCTGCAGTGGGTATCATTTGGTGTCATTTAAATAGAACAAATCAAGATTTATTTTCCCTCCCTACTCTAAAGAACACTGTTCTGTGTGACTGCCAGATGTGATAACATGACTTTAATGATTACAACTGTTCATCACAGTGAGCAGAAGCCACTGATCAAAAAGGAGCTGCATGCTTTTGGAGCAACCAGGGGGACCCCAGTGCTTCAAGAGACACGCGACAAGTCTATGCATTAGCTGTAATTACACAACTATGGAGGCTTGTGGGAATGCATGTAAGTGGGCAAAATCTGACTCAAGAGCCATGCAGAGTTAGACTGTAGCAGAGAACCATTGTGCGAGATTCTGGGAAAATAAACTGGATAATAAATATGGAGATCTTAGGCTTTCTTTTATGACGATATATTCTTCCGTCTTTCCACTTTTACCATGCAGATCATCCTGCCGGTGCCCCTCTGTTGCGGTCGTGTTTGTAGGGCTCAGTCATAGTCTTTGAAAGTCATGAATAGAAGTGATGGTGGTTTCTTGGGGGAATAGGTGTGGTTGTAGAAGGTCCTGCTGGATGAGTTGTTGTCAGAGCCGAACGTAGTGTTGACACAGCAATTCTTTTTTTTTTTTTTTCCAATCATAATGCATTACATAATCCAATACATACAGTAATCAAAGTGGTCCAATTTCTGTGTTTTGCTGGAATCAAAGTATCAAAAGCAAAGTCAAAGATGTAGACACTATTTTAGATTTCTTACATTTGAACCTTGACGAAAGGACAACCCGGTATCACGTCAAAACGTGAAATAGACATGCCGGTCTGTGAGATAGCCACGCTTTGCGCTGTCTAGGCGTTAAAGTTAGGCGTTTTCCTGTAGTGGATGAAAATGAAACCGACTGCATGCTTACAGCCATGTGATTTTACAGGAAAATTAAACTTTTATCAAAAACACGTAGGGGAAAAAATGGTTGGGGTTTGGCAACAAAAAAACTAATTGAGAAATATATTGTCACCTCCAGGATTTGAACATTGTTGTCCCACATCGCAGTCTGTGACTAATGCCACCGAGACACCCCTAATGGTCACATGATCCCAATATTTAGCTGGATGTAAGTTTCACACTTACAAAAAGTGTAACTTTCACGCCTAGACATTCCAAGGAGTGGCTATATCATGTTTTGCTGTAGTGGACCGGCGTATCTATTTCACGCTTTGCTGTGATACCAGGTTGCAATGAACACATACTTTGTTCACTCTTCTCCTCTATGCACTTTTCTGCAGGAGACGCCTCATTAATTTGTCATAACCACACACACACAACCCCAATGCAGTGATGGATAAGGGACTTTTTCATATGATCAGTTCAGTGATCTCTACTTTGTCTTACAACCTCAAATGGAACAAATTCTAGTGTCCCAAAACCTTAAAAGTGATCTGTCTACCAGCTTCCACCCACCTCACACCAACCAGCCTCGAGTCAGAGAGGGGAATCCACCCGCATGCCTCCAACTTTCTGATTAACCACCACAAGCAGAATAAAGTTGTGTGCCTGCAGACCACTTGCCTGTTACTGCGAGCAAAATCAAAGGGCCGCTCTGTTATTAGTGCCAATGTGCTTTTGAAGAAAACAAAATCTGACTGTGAGCTTAAAAAGGACTTGTCTCATTTGATCATTTATTACACATTTTAAGTGGTTTGGAAATAACTGAGGCCAGCGTGGTCTACATCCCTAATTGGTGCTCTTTTTCTCCCATTAGTACATCCAGACTTGTGATCCCGCTAAAACAGGCAATAGAAGAAAAAAACATGTTCCCCAAACAAAGCGTTTGTCATCAGTTTGCAGTTGCTCTGTTTGCAAGCATGGTTCAGATTTGCTTCTATGCGCAGCTGTCACTGAGCCTGTTGGACGTCCTGGACCCCAAACACACAAACCAGAAGAGATTAGTGTGCCATGTCAACCCACTGCTTCCGCAGATGGCACGGATGCTTTTAGCCTACTCCCTGTAGACAGCCACTCATTGATCTTTCATACTAAACTCCCCACAGCAGGACTCTTGATACTGTTTTATTTATCATTCTGGCATTTACTATTAAGGCCAATAAAGTTTGACATGTGTGGTTTTTAACTGTAGGGGGCACTGTGGTTTCTGTGCAACATGCTGGGGGAGGGGGGGTAGATTTATATCCTGGCAGTCAGAACTGTCACCCACAGTAATACCTCCCCCGTCTGTCTTTCTTTCAGCCTCACTCTAGCCCCAATTCCCCAGGTCCAAATCCAACCCATAATTCACTAGTGTTGTCTCTCACCTTGACGTACACCTAGTAAACGTGTAAAACATTCCGGTGGGATTTGCTCCGATTTTAATAACAGAACATTTCAGGCCATGTGGGGGGAGAAAAAAAGGAGATATCAGTTACTAGTTTTTAAGGATCCTGGCACGGGCTCTAGGAACCCCTAAGCTCCAGTCCAGAGTCCTCATCCAAAACCAACACGGGGGACAAGCAGGCAATTTTGGAAATGTGGTTTTCAGTTTCTGCACATATTTTCCAAGGGTGTCGCAGTGAGGCTGACCATGATGAAATTCGGTTCTGGCTCAAGTCCAGGACATTACCTGTGTGAGTGTCAGGTGATAGCCTCCTTAATTGCCCTGGAAGGCAAACAGAGAATCTCTTTCGTTGCGATTTCATAGAGCCCTCCGCACCAGTAAATGTGTTGCTCCTGTTGTAAAATGTGGTCTTTAGGCTAATGAAGGACACGCTTCGTTTCCTTAACTGAATCGCCCTCTCCTTTTGGCCTCTAGGGGGAGCTTAGCCCACTTTTTTCTTGTTTTTACTGCAGCGGGCACTGGCAAGAGTTTAGGCGAACCTTTGTGAGTAAGTACTGATTTATGGCCCGGGCATGAGGTGTGCATCTCTCTAGGGGTAATCAGCCTGCCTGGACAGAAGCTTGTGTGAACAGTGGCTCTCAGACATCACTGACACTCTGTCCAACCACTGGACCAAGAACCACTGATTGGAGTCTGCGGTCTGTGGTGTGTGAGTCTCACACACACACATCACAGCAGACTAAAGCCCTCAATCACTGGGTCTTGGTCCAGTCCATGCCCCCATGTTCCAGAGTTGAGTGACGCGCTGCCTGCAGAGCTCTCATTAGAATGTACGTTTCACAAGCAGAGCAGGGATAGTAAATCGTTCAGGCCTCAATGTTGTTATAGCTGCCCCTAACAAGCTGCTCTCTGTCTACTTTATTGGAGTTAAAAAGTGGATTTCATGTAGTTTTTGGCAACTTTGAAAAAATATGACAAACAATGGAAACTATTGCCGTAAGAGACAAGATCACAACACGATGAAAACTTGTTTGCTCTTTTAAAGACGCCCTTTAGGTTTTTCGAGCCCTCTGCTACTTAGAGACTGACAGAAACATCATTAGACAACAAAAACATCCCATTTATGTTTTCAATAACATCAGAGAGAGGAAGTGTGCTCTGGGAATACTGTGTAGCTTTGGGAGGGTGTGATGTGATCCCTCATCACATGGTCAAGGCCCCTGCTCCAGAACTGAGTTAACGGATTTTCTCCCTATGGCCCCACTCTTAAATCAGATCAGCTTTTCTTTTTTTTTTTTATGTTACATCTAAGGGCCCCTATCCCATGTCTAACTACCTAGTCTTTTGTTTGCTCATGTTTTCCTTTTCCTCTGTGGATCGGCTGGCTCTGACCGTGTAATAGAGTGCATATTGGCCAAGCGCGGCAGCCTGCTGTGACCAGATCAGATGTGTGCTCCTGATTATGAAACTCCCTTTTAGTCACTGACAGACATGGTAATAAATGTGTCCATAAATTGAATTTGGGGCTTTTGAAAAGGAGCAGGAATATCTAAGGAGTATTTCAGCTGATTGTCTCCAGCCGACATGGCAGCGCTTCAGTGGGATTCTGGGGGGAAAACTGATCCTGTTGTGGTGCGGTTGGAGTGGGGGGGCATGTGGGGTGGAGGGGTGTACGGGGGTGCGGGACACATGCCCTGCCAAGTAAAATAAAGGCTGCTTTATTGCTATTCAGAAAATCATTTGATTGAGTTTGAACAAATAGGAAAACAGACAACAGTCTGCAGGAGTGTGCATGTATGTTTATGAGGGTTGTGTGTTTCGATGTCATTGTATTTATGAGTGAGTGTGTGGATGTATGCGAGAGTCAGCTTTCAAGTCCCTGTTACCCTTTCGAGTTAGAGGTCTACTGAACAGGAGTGAGTTCCTGAGACATTCTGTTAACTTTAAAGGGAAGCATAGTGCACTTGCAGTTACTTAAAGGCTCCCGTTTACAACAACACTGCTGAATTTTGGTGAAGTGGTGTTGACAGCAGAGGAGGAATGCTCGGCCAAAGCTTTTGCTACTTCATTCCTCTGTGAATCAAGCCTTGGATGCTATTTTATGTTTGGCAAAAATATGGCGCTTTTTTTTTTTTTTTTTTTTACATCTACCTTTATGGTTCCTTGTAGCAATATTGGGCACAGCTTAATATTTACTTAATATTTATCTCAGAAATCACATAACAAATACTGACTGCTTTAAATGAAGACGTTCTTTAACAATATTGCATTTTTAATAGCTAGATCACTTACCCTTCCAACATGGCCATGCTAAATCCAAGCTGACCCAAACTATGCTAAGCTAACCTTCAGAGTCCTCACGTTTTCTTCATATTCAGTAACTTAATATTGATGCGCACCAAGAGAGGAAACTGTACGTAAGTGCTTGCTGTAATGTGTATATTTAGCCTGGTCAGTCATGAGGGAGGGACACAACTTCTCAGAGGAGTGTGACACACGTAACTCAGCCACCAAGAGTCACACTTCCCCATGTGTTTGCCAGGCCGAGCCTTTGGGCTTGATTTTCACGGACATGTGAAGTTACGGGTCTCAAAGGTTCCCCTGGGGCAGAGGGCAGCCTGAGTCATAGCCAGAGAACAGACAGGAGCAGTCAGAGGACCCGGTTTAGATCTGGCAATCTAACATGATGTTGTGAAACTGTTACCCTTCATTATTTATTCACTATAGACATCTGTCTTGGCAAAGGGAACGGGGTTCATTGTGTGATTTCTATCTCGGCGCACTCACCTTCCCTTTGCTTCTGTCTCATTTCCCTCCGTCTCTCTATCTAATTTTCCTTGATCTATTTGTCCTTCACTCTGTCTGTAGCGCTCTGTCTCTTTCCATCTCTTTCTTTCTACATCTGTCTCTCCTGCCTTTTCTTTGAAATGTTATGATTCACTGGCTGTGATCTCTGTGAGCTGTCTCCTTGAAGTCTGTGTGTCTCCTGAGTGCGACCACAGAATGGTACATCACTTCAATTCCATGTAATTTCCTGGGTTTTATAAGGTACATTTACTCACTCTACAATGGTGAAGACTGTTCTTTTCGACAGACTTCAGAGTATCTGTCTCTTGCACCGCGGCCTTGTTCATGGAAACCATTATCTGGTGTGGGAACGTGCCAAGATTAGGCTGCAAAGTTTGTCTCTGGATAACATTTTGAAACTTGGATTAATGCAAAAAAAAACTTCTCAGGATTGTTTGAATTATAGTTCCATGATATGAAAAAAAGTATCATACTTACTTTTACTAGGACATATACTGATGTACATCCAGTGGGTTAGTAGCACAAACTTCCAGAGGAATGAAAAATGCATGTTTTAAAGGTGGTTTAATGAAGGCATAACAACCAAGCAAATAACTCTATGAAAAAAATTATAGGACATGTTTTGATAAGCTGCAGGAAACCCTGTTAGACAACAAAAGTTCTTTCCTATAATTCTCCATAAAACCTAAGTCCATTTAAATGCCTCCACCTGTGTTACCTTTGCACTGCACAACATTGCAGACGGGCTCAATTACACTGTTATTCTTACTTATGCTTCTCTCTCATTCTCTCTCGCGCCCTCTCAATAAAAAGAGGCCAATAAATCACTTAGCTGTCTCTGTGGGTTTGGGGTATTGGTGTTGGAGCGAGCCGTCCCACCAACCCAGCTGAGTAGACATGCCTCTCAAAGCACCAAAAAACCCTTCCCGACTCCCCTCACTCTAAAAAACCAACATGGTGAAAATTACATTTTGGTTGAAGAGACTAATAAATCTTGGCCAAACGTGGCTGTAGAAATGGAAAAAAAAAAAGGCCCTCCATGGCGGCTGCAGTCTCAGTGATGTAGATCTTGTGCTGGGGGAAAGGGGAAGCCACATAAGAGGAGGTTTGTGTTAGCACGGGGTAGATGAGGTGCAAGGGGAGTCAGTGGGAGGATACAAGGCCTAAAAGTGCTTGTGGATTATAGGGAGTGATAACTCTAATGTTGTGTGTGTGTGTGTGTGTGTGTGTGTGTGTGTGTGTGTGTGTGTGTGTGTGTGTGTGTGTGTGTGTGTGTGTGTGTGTGTGTGTGTGTGTGTGTGTGTGTGTGTGTGTGTGTGTGTGTGTGTGTGTGTGAGAGTGTAAGTGTAAGGCAAGCAGCTCTTGAGATTTGTGTTCAGATAACAGAGGTCTATTATGATCTATAATTTCAAAGGCAACGTGCAGATGATGTGTGCTCATTTCAGGGAAGAGAGTTCCAAGTCACTTCTTCTTGATATTGATCTTGTAACTTAAGAAAACATTTGAGAACTTTTGCTTTTAAATCAACTTTTATTCTAAAGAATAGTTTTCAGCATAACCTTTCAGAATGAGCTCATTGACAACATTTTTGGGCAGCCGCTCTGGTGTGCGGTCATTCTTCTGTAGCTGCTGGATATTAGCATTACCTCGTGGCTCATTCCGAGTTGCTGCAGTGTGTCCGCTCAGTTGATCTCTGTTGGTTTTCCATTTCTGGGGCCCGTTTGACGGGAACAACTTCTGTAATGCCATCAGCAGCCTGTCAAGGCTAATTAAAACACACATCTACAAATCTGCCAGCAATTACTGCACCCAGAAACATTTGGTGCCACTCACAAATTTTCAGCAGAAAAAGGCTGTGTTTACCATGTTAGCGTTTCATTTCTCAGAGCATTCCCACAAAAACAAATAATGGTTACAGCCTCGTTTGATACGGCAACGTTCACATTTATTTTACCATCTAAATGTTACAGAAATGTAGGCATTGGGAGACATAATAATGGAATCCAGATTTTGGCTTTATTTAATTTGTAGCTCTGCACAGAGTCATCTTATTTTAGATTACAGCCCCGTGTAAACTGTGCTGCTCACGTCTTTCAGGGTTTTGTTGTGTAACAGTGATGTCTCCCAGTCATCTGGATGTGCTTTGCTGTCTTCAACAGTGCACACTCCTTATCTGCATCACTCCCAACCCACAACCTCATGATCATGTGGTTCATCTACTTTGCCCAATGACAAAAAGAGCCAAGTGGGCCATTTGTATGCAAATACAGAGAGGTAATTTGAAGTTCCCTGCCTTTTGCATACTATAACGCAGGTGGAAGTGCATCCATGCAAAACTATGTGATATCTCTGATTCCTCAGTTGTCTTTTGCATTGTAATCAAAATATTGGCACTCAGTGTAAAGTGTCTAGAATATTGCTCTACATTACAGCCAACAAGCACAAACTCACAGGCGAATGTATGAATATATGCACAATAGTATTATGGCTCACAGTTAGGATTTATTTGTTCTGTTTGCACTTTGTAATAAAAGTGACTCACTCATAAAAATGTTAGGTATTTATCTAAACCTACTTTTTTTGGTGACAGATTTGCCCAATAATTATCAGCACATAATTTCCCTGCCTTACTTGTTCTGTTGCTTGAGACATTAATGAGTTTAGTGATAAGAGAGGGACATCTGAGAATTTCTGAATTTCACTTTTTAACACAAATCTACCAGCATCAAAACATCAAAACAATATCTTGTCCCATCCTGGTATCCGAGTTGTTTTTTATTCCTTTAAAATCTTTGCTCTTATTTCTCTATGGTCCCGTAGAATCTATTTATCAACATTCAAGGCCAGGTGTACAGTAGGTACTTATTTTCTATTAGTTACAGAATCAGACCTTACTTCACTAAAACACGACTACATAAGTCCCGAGTGCAAGCAGCTAAATACGACCTGTATTTACATTTAATGTGATCCCTAGTGGTCATAGAAATTATAACGTGGCAAAGGAGGAAGTCAGGTGACGTAGTATTAAGTGACAAAGTCGGCCTAGGGAGGAGGTCAGGGTGGATGGACAGATCAAACACAGCACTTTTATCCAGGAGATTGCTGTCCGTGTCTCGCGTGAAAATTTCAATAATCTCTGACTTACTTTCATTTACATACTTAAACTAATTTTCGTAATATATTAACATAACTTGTGTTGCATATGTAGCATAACTTACATAACAAATGTACATATTTTAAACCCAAACAACAATCTTTTTCTAATACTAACCAAACTGCGATTGTGCTTCAATGGTAGCCACATCTTTATTATTGTTACCTTGACGACAAAGATTCTGTACATTTGTCGCTCAGGTTGTCGCTCTGCAAAGGTCATGTGTTGTTTTGGCAAATGGCCTCTACTTGTTTAGGTATGAGGTTTCTATGCTAAAAAACAGTCATCTATGTTGTTTAGAGAGTGAAGTCTATAAGTGTTGGCCCTGTGATGGATTGGCGACCTGTCCAGGGTGTACCCTGACTTCGCCCTAAGTGATCTTGGATAGCCCCCCGTCCCCCCAACATCCCCCCCTCCCCCGCCCCCCCACCCCGTGACCCTGTTCAGGATAAAGTGGGTATAGATAATGGATGGATGGATGGTATTTGTTGTAGACTCAATAATGCCTCCATATTCCAAATTGATCTCCCGGCTCATTGTTGGTGCACAGCAGTAAATTGTGTGTTATTGTGTATCAATCTATTGGTACACTTTTTTTTTTCTTCTTTGTGCATTGTACCGAACAGTTAAAGTGACTCCGAGAAGGGACAGAGAGACTAGCTGCTGTATCAGGAGGAACAGTGGAGCTGTGGAGATGATCCCAGAGGGCCAGGAATTGGATTAGTGTGGCTGCTGAGGAACACCTGTCTGTCAGTGACGGATCCCTTCCTACCAAGCCCCAGATGGATCCTGGGTGTGGTGGGCCCCATCATAACTTCCTCCTTCATCCTCCCATTAACACTAATGTTATTTTTTTTCTGTCTTAACCCTCTTCCCCGTATTCCCTTACCCTGCATGTCTGGCATTCTGGAGGGGAGACTGAGTGGTGCTGGAGGAGGAGGGTGCCGGAGGGGGGAGGGAGGGAAGGGGGCTGGGACAGTTTAGCTGGATGGCCAGCTGTGTGCCAGCTGTGTGCCAGTGGAACACTGAGCGGCGTGGAGAAAGGCCTATTATCTCCCACACGCACACATTCTCTCTCGCCTTTCACACCCCAGACCAAGACCCTGCGAAATCAGGCAGACAGATTCTGCTAAAACCATCACTCATCCTTATACATGCATATGGTCTCCTCCTGCACACACACCCACTCAAATCCACACACACACACACACACATACATATTCCAAGTGCTGCGTTGGGAGTTATTTTCCCTTCTCTTCCCCTGTCTTTGCCCAAGAGCTTCCATGCCATGTGTCACTGCTTCTGACACACAGGACTAAACAAGTCATTAGAGCATGGTTCGAATCATCCATACACACTGTCTTATCTGTCTGCTCTCAGTCAGCCGGCCTATTGCACAGCGGCTGGACGCCTCTCACTGCTGGTAGGATATGAGCAATTAGCAAGAAAGACCTTTTAGCACTGCCAGCTGATTTGTGGCCAGCCTCCGCATATGCCTGTAATTCACTTTGACATTTCATCTCCTCACTTGTCCAAGTCTTTATTGTGTATTACCACAATATAAACAATAATGATGAAGTAATAATCAAATCGGAGGCAATATAATCATTTTGTTTCCCCCTGCCTCAATGTCCACTGGTTGAACCTGTGGGAGACAGCTGATAAGTGAACGTTCTTGTGCGGAGTGGAGGTCTCAGGAGAGCGAGTGGAGGCAGCCGGGGGGAGTCTTCCCAAGTCAGCCCAGGGGAAATGGATGACAGTTACACTACCCTCCGGCCAATTAACTGTCATTCTAGCTGTTGGTTTAACTTGCTGACCTTACCTCTTCTCCGCTGTTTGTCTTATTATTTCCGGAAAAGAGGGCCTCATCTGTGTATGTAAAGTGGACCGTTGACCTTCAGGGAAGGGGAACAAAGGTCACAGTTCATCCACTGTATATTTCTTTCGCGTGACAGCAAATATTCCGAGAAGTCTTCTGGGAATTTGGAGGGGTGGTTGTGTGTGCAGGAGGAAAGAAGTCCTGTGGGATTGAAAGAGAGCTATCTGTTATTACTTCCAATTACTCCCCAATCTCTCGCTCTATCTACCTGTAAAATGACATTAGATATGCCTGTTCTCATGGTCTTTAACAGATGAAGGCTGTGCTTCTCAGTGATGAGGCCCATGGGAACTCAAGGTCTATATTCCTTGCCCTTAAAGTCATCAGCTATCTGAGCATATTCACCTACCTGAGAGAAGGTAATTTCTTCGAGAATTCCTCGGGTTTTGTCTTTGAGAGGAAGTGTTGACACTTGTAGGAGGGCGCTGAATGCGACGACCACGTTTGTCCCTGGATGAGCGTGGGTTTGAGGCTGATGTGTTGAATAGGGGTACAGTTCCAGTGAGTGCTGCTGTCTTAGCATGACAACAGAAGGGGGCGGATTGTACTGGCCCTTCTGCAAGGGGAGACAGTGACACAGTGCCCACCCCTCTCTGTTTGTGAGAGCGCCACTTCATTGTGCCCGGTCGCCGCTAAGGGACAAAACCTTGAGAGCCGACACAGCTGGAGGTGGCAGGGAGCATTCATACTGAATGCTTGGCTTGTTCAGACACTTTTCTGCCCTGTGTCTCACAAGAACCCACTTCCTCCTTCCCATCCTGTCTCTGACAGGAGACGGGGTGACAATTTTACTTCAGATTAAGTCTTTTCTGGATCATGAAAAAATAGACGAGATATGGGATTAATAATTATTAACTCAAAATTGTGTCGCGTGTTCAGTGAGTTGCTCTTCATATCTCAGTAATAAGAGGACTTGTTGTGATTGGTGTCTTTACGCACGCTAAACATATTGTTTAGTGTCAACAACCACTGTCCCTTTACACTGCATGTTAAGCCCTGTTGTCTTGTAATGGTGTGACTCCATAATCTAAACTCCTACAGTCACATTATTGTTAATATGATGCTCGGCAATGTAGGTGTCTCGAGTTGTGACAAACTGTCATCTCTAATTTTTCCCAGTGATGTCTTAAGGCAACCTGTCTTGACTAGATGAGGGAGATTTCCCAGGAGCAGATGAGAGAGAGTTGACTGAGAAGAGAATTTGGCTCAACAATCCTCCTTCAGCATGCATTTAGTTTCCTTATTATAGACAAGGCACCAATCTATCCTCATGCCACCGCTGATTCACTCCGTCGCCCACCCTTTCAATCTCTAATAAACACTAACAAAACAGCTGCATGCATGAATGCACACACATGCACATGCACACAGACACACAGACACACACTGGTGGCATGGCTCTCTCTCCGCTTCTCATTTGCATGGCAATGCCATTATCTGGCTGTGAGGTGTCATGCTGGAGTGGCTGACAATGTGCCTGACAACAAGTTTATCTAAGCACAAAGAAAGTTGAGAAGAATAGAGTACTTTCTCCCCTTTTCCTCTGGCTTTAGCATATATAGTTTTAAACTCCCCACGGAGTACGAGGAAGCATGTCACCCAGCCTCATCCCACACGATAGACTGGCAAATCCATTATTTATACCCCTAGTAAACACTTTGTATAAACATACATTGAGACTGTTTTAGCACCATGCCTTTCTCAGTCTGTCTTGTATTTCTCTCATTCTCTGTCAGGTTCCTCACCTCTCTACTTCCTTTTTTTCTTAATATAAAATGTGTTTATTTTTACTACATTTCTTGTAAATTACTGTAACCAAATGTAGTACCGCAGTCTTGGCCCGGGTCTTCCTTGGAAACAGGATCTGTGCTCTCAGCGGGACTAACTTGGTTAAATCAAAAATAAAAACACAAAGGTTGAACTGCTTGTCAGTATTCATTAATAGCAGCGGATATTGGATTCAATGCAGACACATTACTGCAGACTTTCAAGCATGGTAGATTGTGGAGACTATTGGCTGAACTGAAGAGAATCAATAACAGGGTTTACAACTTAGACAATGGTAGGCATCATCATTACACAGCGAAGCCCTCTCACCTGCTGTTATCGACCTCCCTCTCAGGTTTACATGGCTTGTCTGGTGATGTCATATATGGCTGTGTATGTGTGCGTCTGGTTTGTTGCAGCAAAGCAAACAGAACCTGTCTGGGTCATGCAGTAATGTGCTGGGATGTGAATAGCCCTATCTCTGATATCCGTGTTTGAATAAATCACTTGTGGTGGTGGATTGCAAAACGTAGCATGGTGATAAGTTGGAGCTGCCGTGTCCACTGCTCGTAAAGTCTCTGTTGTTCCTGTGTCGGGCTGATAAGCAGGCTCAGCTCTAGGTGGCTAAACAATTTCCTGTACAAGCTTTACCCCACATAGTTCTCGAGAACAGTGATTAGCCAGCAAGGCATTTGGTTACACATACCCACCGCATGGAAGCTTTGACATATGTCCACAAACACACATGCAGACATGATTGTATATATGTTGAATATTTTTGTTTGTTTTACAAATTTATTGTAATTTTCATTAATATATTTTTTTTGTCAAATCAACAACTTTAATAGCAACCAAGAATAAGTGGATCAAGAGGCACAGCACCCCTACATTTCAGAGTGATTATAGAAGAAATGCGGCCAAGAAAAATAAAATAAACCAGAGGAATAGCAAGGCGGGAGTTATTATAATAAATATTATTTAATATAGAAGTAGAGATACACCTTCTTGTCCTCATACTTAGACTCAAACTGCTACAGTAGACCACAATGCCGGCATTCGAAGCAGAGTTATACAGTCATCACTTAACTTCTAATATAAGGTCTATTAAAGATGTTCCATGGATGCAGAGTCAATTTCATTTTGCTATAAACTGTTTGTAGGCCTCCAGATCAATCCAGCTTCTCATATTACCCAGGAGAGACATTTCATATTGGCAGTACGGAGGCACAAAAGTCCAAACAGTATATAAAAAGAACCTCATATCTGCAGCGCGCGGCTCTGATAGGGAGGTGATGTATATAGGCAGTCGGAGGTTGTGAAAATGAACTCAAACTAAAAGAGGATGTGGATCAAAGAGAGGGACAGCACCAGCGATCATCGTTAGACTCCCCCCCTCCACTCCCCCACCCCACACACACACCCACACCCGCACACACATGTACACTCACACACTCACACTCCGCCCCCACCGTGCCTTCCTTTACATTACCATTATTAAAAAGGAGAGGACTCTCTTAATAAAGTCTATTAATCACACCGGGGGAGTCGGTTCATCGGTTCACCCTCTCGTGAGGGTCTCTAATCAATCAAGCTGGCTGGTAATGTATTCATGGGAGATGTAAGAAAGGACTTGTTTGACAGTGTTCCAAGGAGGAAGAATTTATTAAGTTCCCTTCAGCAGTCAGCCTATCCTGAGGAGTCATGAATACACCCCCCTCCACCTTACCCCACCCATGTCCTCTCTGCCGGGTACTGTGAATGAAAGGGCCTTCATAATGTATGAAGTCTGTACAAATATTGGAAACGTCCAAAATATGTCCTCTCATTAACAGTGATGAGTGAAAGCTGGAGTATTGGCATTTGTCAGATATACTCTGAGTGTAAAGGCACTGTTGTACAAGGCCTCTGCTGTGTTGGGTGATGTCGAGACATCACTCTCATGCGATCCTCTCAAAAGCTGGAGAAAATGTGTCTTATTAGTTCACGCGAGGTGGCGAAATTCTGTGCTACACCGCTGACTAATGTACAAAGCTGAGAAAGCACAGGGCTGATGGTTTGCTGGGCCTCTGTTAGTGACGTGTGAGTGGGGAAGGTGCGGAGAGGGGACATCAGGCTGGTAAAACTGTGCAGCTGTTGGAAGCTCTGCCTTTTTTTCTTTTTTATAAACTCACCCGTTTGCTCATCTCCTCGGTAAATACTTTACACGCAGATTGACAGGGTGAACAGATGAGGTAATGCAGCTTTTCTCCAGAAACTTTTTGAAATCATTCCTGCAATAGTTCAACAAAAACAAAGTTACTCAAATTTCCGTTTGCACTGATTTTAAAAAGGTGTTCACAAATGTCGACACGACCTACAATATTGTGTGAGATAGAAAAGTTAAGAGCATACACATAATGGGGCTGAAGCATGTTTTATTTAGGTGGGGGCATAAAAAGCCCTTGCTGCCTCTGCTTTGTCCCGAGGAAGAAGTGAAAGGAGGCTATGCTTGGCTTCAAAGCTGCATTTCCATAATTGCCCTGTAACTCGGGCCTGTATGAAGGATCTGAAGGGGGCTGAGAAAAGCACAATCTTTCAGCTGGGTGAACGGCAAAAGCCCGGACGCCTCTCCCTCTGGCCTGTCGCCCCCTTCCCCACTTGTTGCCTTTCGGATTCAGTGAAAGAATTCCTCTCTCTAACCTCCATCAACAAAAGGCATGAAATCAGTGCCCTCCCTCTCTCCGCTTTGGCCCCGGAGAATGTCACTCCTTCTGGGCCTTTTGTCCTTTGCTCAACCCAGAGAAGCACAACAACCCCTCTCGCCCTGCTCCCTGGCTATTCTTTAACATGTTGCTGCTGCACTTTCACTTCCATTCTCAATAATGAATGTGCTATAAAACATGCAGGAGACGCAGAAGTCGCATATCATTGGAAGGGGATAATGTTGAGCTCTCAACCGTCTCTTCTTTCAGCTCTAGAGTGCGACCGCCGTGACAAGTTTGCCGTGGAGTGCCGTGGCCTATGAGGCCTGTGTATGAAGGTATGAGGTGTGTGTGTGTGTGTGTGTGTGTGTGTGTGTGTGTGTGTGTGTGTGTGTGTGTGTGTGTGTGTGTGTGTGTGTGTGTGTGTGTGTGTGTGTGTGTGTGTGTGTGTGTGGGACATGTGTTCCCGAGAGCAGATCCCAGCTCCTCCCGCGGTCAGCTAACACACTGGCCCGGTGCTTGCTAAAGGGCAGCCCCTCTCTTGGCCTGGGCAGGCACTTGGTGGGGGGGCGCGGTCGACAGTGGCTCATAAAAGGATTAGTCCACCGCACAAAGACAGTGGGCCACTTCTAAGCCTGACTAGGTCCACAAAGGAGGTGACATTTGTCTGTCTCGGTGGCAGAAGGAGGTGTGGCAGAGCAGTCCAGGCTGGGGGCAGGAGGGGGTGGCACTGGCGGTGGGGCTGCAATGACAGAAGGGGCGGATGAGGTGAAAACACAAGAGTGACCCTCTTTATTTGCAGCGGCCTCCTCTTTCACAGGGCACCTACGGCCCCCTCCAATGGGCCGCTCTAGTGTTTATTTACTCCACGGTTTCTCCCCATTCACACTCAGGCCCTCTGATGGCTCCATTGGCCGAAACCCTTTCAGCCGCCCGGTCCTGCCGTCCACCTTTCCGCAGATCAATGAGCACTCCAAAAGACAGATTAGATTTCCTTTTAATGATTCCATCTTTCTGCGATTTTTACCCTGCTAAATGGCTGTTTAACAGTGCATTACCTTTTCCGCCCGTGTCACTCCATGTAGTCCTGTCTCGGAGTATTGAGGGCAAAAAGGCGAGCAACAGTCAACAGTGCTCGGGACAACATGCGGTATAAGCAATGTGGTTAGATGGGAAATTAAGTACAATTTATTTTCACTGTGTCAAATGCATCAGTGTTTCCCGCACTCTTAATACTGCAAAACTATCAATTAATTAGTAAATAATTAGAAGACAGAGAGACTAATTGAGAATCTATTGCTTTGTAATGTGGTAAATCTGAATTTGAAGTCAAGTCAGTTTTATTTTTATAACTCAATATCACAAATTTACCTTAAGGGGCATTTGAGAACTTTTGTACTTTGACCTTTAATTCTGGAAAAAAAACAACCTTGATATCACATTTGGCTCTTATTTGTTAATATTGTCTTAACTTCTTTGCTCTTGTCATAGTTTTTTTTGCTGAATAAATCATCCTGTTGATTTTACGCAGCCGAGTTCTGCGATGCCACAGTGTGCACCACAGAGCATTTAACACAGCGTGGACCTCAGAAATAAGAAGAGGAGTCAGTGTTGATTATTGCTCATTAGCCAAGAGAACATCCACTTAACGTGCAGGGAAAACGAGTGACACACCATGCCCCGCTGGAAACGGTCCCCGTGTAGCTCTGAACAAAATGTTAGCTAATGCATTCCATTTGCTCTTTGTAACCGGGAGCAGGTTGGACACGTATGGCGACATAAGCAGGCCTGATTACGTTGTTTCTGCTGAAGCATTTTAATCCCTAATTTCATGCACTGATCAGAGGAGAGGCCCCGAGCTCGAGACACGATCACTGGCCCTTCAGTAGCGTTTCAACTGAATCCTCATGATCAAAAGGGGGCTTGTTGTGGGGCCCCTCAGGAGCAAACATCCTATGAACTGTGAGGAGCCTTATTTATGATAACGTTCAGCGTGTACACATGCAGCACATCCACATAGTTAAATATATTTGTGTTTATTTTAGACTGACATGAATAACATTAATTAATGTCATATGTCACACTCATCAGTATCAGACTTATTTTTATTAAATATAAAAGTTGCTATAATATTTATTTTAAGTCTTTTTAAAAAAATGTTATTGTTGTTTTGTTGTCAGATCTAGCAGCATTCCAAATGAACAACTCGTCTTTGTGTTGTATAATTATGAATCATCAGTGTTAGTGCAATTCTGGTTCCTTTAACAAAAGCATGAGGGCAAGCATCTGCAAAAAAAAAAAAAAAAAAAAAAAAAAAAAAACTATTACATCAATCAGCTGGCTGATGCCACTTATGAATATGCATCGCGCAGTTAGATGGCGGGGCTCTCAAGGAAGATAATTGATTAGACAGGAAGGCAACATGGTGAGAGGAGCTCCAAAAAAGCTCCGGAGTTTTTTCCGTCGGCTGACTCGGGGTTTGTTTAAAGCACATCCTAAACCTAGAGAGGATATGGCTCGAGCGAATCAGCGCTTTTCATCTGCCTTTGCTGCCCTGGATGGCCGACGTTAAAAGATATTGTCCTCGTTGACCATCTGAGTCTATAGTCATATAGGTGTGAAAGACTGTTTCTCTGTGCACTTTGAAAATGTAATCGTCATTCCATATCGTTTTAAGTAAATAAATTAAAAAAAAAAAAAATAGCTATAATGTTGAAAACTACAATTTCAGCAAAAATCCACATATTTTGTATAGTTTGGTAATCAAAGTTTGTTCCTCAAAATAAACTTTAATGTTTTGAGCATTAATACATTTGAACTGTTTAAAAAAAAAAAAAAAAAAAAAAACCCCAACAACAACACAAAACAGTTAAAGATAGATAAAAAACTAAAAAGAATCTGCATTTATTTCATGTCTTGGAGATTTTTTTTAAATAGTCTGCCGAAATTTCAATAACAAGAATATTGACGGCTTTTTTTCCCCCACGTGTTTTATTTTTATTTCTTCCCCTTTGACCTTTAATTTTTGTATCCTTTATTTAATATCCTTTTGAAACAAGATATTAAAACGACTTAAATCACTTTGAACCGTAACTGAGAAGTCCTGGAAGGCTCAATTTAAGCATGGCAACCATAAGAGATTTTCTTTTTTTTTTTTTGAGGTGAAGGTTTTGAAAAGCGAGTGTTTTGAAAAAAAATAATTTAAAAAAAATTATATATATTTATTTATTAGGCTGCCTGTCACCTGTTTTGCTTTATTGTGCGTATTGGTCATTTTTTGGACGATGTTTACAAAAAGGCATGCTTGCTTGTGACCTCATCTGAAAATGCCTTATATTTTCTGAATATGAACGTTGGGTCAAAACTAATATTTTTCGTGTATTTTATTTTTTTTATTTTTAAACTTGTCCTTCTGAAGCACTAAAACAAACACCACACTTTGACAGATGTGCTGCGTTTGAACAACATAAAATAACAACACAAGCGCGCTTAAAAATGATCACCCTGTGACAGATTTATAAGTGCAAAATGTTACTATCGAATTTTATATCACAACTGATAAATAAATTAAGAATGGGCTATATATATATATATAAAAAAAACTGAGACTAGATGAGCAGAAGCAGTGTGAGCGTGAGTGTGCGCGCATCAGAACACGGCCGACTGCATTTGACTGTAGAGGGAGCTCCAACACTAAGTTTACATAAACTTCCTCTGAATGGGGCTCTCATGCAAATGATCACATCACGGGCAAACAAAATAAATGATGTTATTATTAGTTCTACAGCCACGATATATTACAATTACACCACAGAGCAGCGTTAGAAGAGGGAAATGTATGATAAATGTAAAGCGCAAAGGCTTTACAAATTGGGCATTATGAGATCTGGGAGTTGCACTGCAAAGCCAAAATCCATCTTCAGGATCAACTGAACCATTCTGACCAAGTAGCAACGATCCTCCAACACTCATTCATTACCTAAAGTCTCCTCATAGAGCATAATTTCAGAGGAAAATTAATGAAAGAATTATTCGTTTTAATGCGACCGCTACGCCTCTATAGGGATAATCCCACAACATTAATATCCAAATGTATGCCGCAATACTGGCTAATTAGCCTTAAATCCCTCCACTATAAAAGTGTGATAAATCCCTCTCGAATATTTACTTATCACTGCCACGGAGGATGAAGTCTGTGCCCCAGGCTGTCCACTAACACACACACGCACACACACACACGCACACACACGCACACACACACACACACACACACACACACACACACACACACACACACACACACACACACACGCACGCACGCACGCACACACACACACACACACACACACACACACACACACACACACAACGCCAAAGCAATGCACTTCAAGCTGCATGTGCACCATAACAGCCACCATCAAAAGCAGCTGTCAAAACACATCGGCCAAAAACCAACATATATATATATATATTTTTTTTTTAAAGTTGCAGCAGTTCATTTATTAGCCAAAATATAGACTTTCTTGTACAATTTGGTTCACAAGTATGTACATATTCTTAACTTTATATACAAAACATTTTAACATCAAATCCTCACAGAACTTACAAAAAGAAAGAAAAATAAAACTCACAGACTACAGGTTCATACATTATTACATTAGCAGTTTTACACAGGACATGCTTACAATGTAAGTATACAGAGATGTATTATTCTTATTTTACATTCCATATTCAAATTAAAATAAAATAAAAAATAAAAAAGAGGATGGGTGAGGGGTTATGGAGAGGAGACAGCCGAAAGAACCATCGCTGCTTCTAGTTGGTTCAGAGGCCTGAAATACACAGGGGTAATAACGAAAAATTAAAAAATAAAAATGTAGTGGGAAAAAAACACTAATAATAGCCTCATGAAGAGCTAAAACACAAAGTAATATAAAAGTGACAATTGCCTTTCAAAAACGAGCCTGAAGTGAATTTGCATTGAGCTCATTTGCATGACCAAACAAGTAAGTGTAACATAGGCCTTGACGAAATAACACAAGCGCACACACAGGGATAAAAAAAAAGAAAAAGAAAAAAAAAGAAAAAAGAAATATCTTAGAATCAAAGCTGATTTGGGTAAATATGGCATTTAGAAAAGAAAATGGGATATGGCATTAAAATACGAAATATTCCCCAATGTCATTAACTGACAGCCTCACTATCTTTGAACTGGGTGGAAAGCTGTTTTGAACAACTTTTTCTCTGCATCCAAGGCACTAGATCTCTCTGAAACGGCGGCAAAGAAAATAAAAAAGCGTTAATTGAACTTCTTATTATCAGAGCCCATCCTGGGTTTCAGTGAATTTAGTGTTAGATGGTTTAATGGGTTTGAGGGCTTGATGTAAAGCATTAAATAAAATAATCTTATGAATGGAACAATAGCAAATAAAGGAAGGAAAAGGACGATTAAATTTAAACCAGTTTTCACCCAATTCAACTTTAGATATTTTCTTTCTTAAATGCTTTCTGATGAGTTTTTTTTCATAACCCTATAGGACATTTTTTCAAAGCATTTGCACACACACACGCACACATCACACACACTGTATTCTACATTGTAACACTGTTCATCTGTGTGGCCTAGAGAGAAAACCAAAATCCATAAACAGGCAAAGAAGGCAAAAGGAGGTCTAAAATAAAAGAAATGGATGACGGGCAATGGACTATAGTGTCTTTGTTGTTGGAGTTATTTATACATGCGCGTCTCAGTGTCGGGGACATGTACCTGTGACTGGAGTCTCTGAACTATGACTCTTGTCCTCCGTTTGCCTGCTGCTGTAGAGGGCCAGGCCGGTGGCAGTGGCCTGGTTCGCCAGTCCCAGATAATGATTTGAGTTCAGTAAAGCCAGCTGGTGCGCCGAAAAGGCTCGGTTCGTCCAGTTCTGGATTTTCCCAACGGGACAAGAAGAGATGAGTCTGTGTGGGGCGATTATGGTCTGCGCGGCCGGCCCTGCGGAATTGCTGCCGTTCATTTGCGGTGATTTACGCGGATTGTCAGGGGCCGTGGCTGTCTCTGCCAAAGACCAGATCTTTGGCTTTTGGGCTGGGGCAGGGTTGTTTTCTGAGGGCGGTGAGTTAACGGACACCGGATTCAGTTTGAGCTGTTCCCCGTTTGGTTGGGACGCTTTGATGTCCAAAGAAGAGTGGTGGTGGTGACTGTGGAAGTGCTCGCCTCCTCTCTGCACGTCTTTGCCCTCTTTCCCCACAGCCTTTAGAAACCTCTGATCGGGCCCTTGTAAATCCTCATAGCCGTCAGAAATCTCAGAGTCACTCCTCCCATCTAGTTTAATATCTGAATGCAGGTCGTCCTGGTCGTCCAAGTCGTCCTTGTTCTCAATATTTTCCGTGTCGATGTTCTCCAAGTCGATCTCCTCCTCGTCCTCCCTCTTGTCTCCCTCCTCCCCCTCTTGATCGCTGGGGTAAACATTTCCCTCTTCGTCGGTACGGTTCCGGGGGGCCCAGGTCATCTTGTTCTCCTTCTTTAGCCGCCTCCTGGCGTTGGCGAACCAGGTGGACACCTGGGTGAGGGTCATTTTGGTGATAATGGCCAGCATGATCTTCTCGCCCTTGGTTGGGTAGGGGTTCTTGCGGTGCTCACTGAGCCAGGCCTTCAGGGTGCTGGTGCTCTCCCTGGTAGCATTTTTGGGTCTGGACGGGTCACCGAACTGATATTGACCATATGGGTAAAAAGCAGGGTGATGGTGGGCAAACCCTGGGTGCTGGACACCGGGACTGTCTTTCAGTTCATACTGAGCATTCTGCAAAGACAATGAATCAAGGAGTCAGAGGGATTTATCAGACTTAATACATTAATATCAAAAAATACTTTGTTTCGAACAGTTCATGAAAATAGTGGCCCACAGTGTGACATGTGAATTTACAGCAATACAACAACAGTGAGCTTATAATTAAAGTGTAAACAGACAAAAAAAGGTTCATGTATTTTTGTCACAGCTTTAAATCATCTCCCCAGTGTCATAGCTGAAAAAAAAAATTAAAAAAAATCACTATGTTTTATTTATTTATTTGAACACTTGCAAGAACAAACCTTTACTTGTATACGCTGTTCTCCATCTCTACCTGTAAAACTCCCACGGCACAACTGCATCATTTTATTAACTCTTTGCTATCAGTTTTAGTCAATTATGTGCGAACAAAAAGCGCAGTCTGTTGATGCGTCACTTTTAAACCACTTTTAACTCATTTTCACAAACTACAAAGTTCACCATGGCGTTCTGGAAGCTTACGCGTAAAAGGTGCCAATAAAGTTCTCCTAAAGGCACGTGCGGGTATTTCTAGTAAAAAAGTTATAGATAACTAAAGAAAGAGAGAAGAGAGTAACTCACCAATTGATTGAAAATTGATATATCGTTTGAGTAGGGGAGAAACGCTCCGTAGCCCTGCGCTGCTGCGGCGAAAGGAGATCCATACATAGTGGAGAGGACGTTGGAAAGTGCGCCGGACGGACTGAGCTCTGTCCCGGCTCGGGCATTGCTGGCGATTCCCTGGCGCTCCGGCGGGTATATCGGTCGGATGTACTGATATCCCAGTTGAGGGAAAGACATGGTGGTAGGAAAGGGGGAAAAAAGTCTACTGCAATCACACAAAGCAAGGGAATTGCCTCGATATCCACTTTTACAGTGTGAGCATGTGAGCAACAAAAGGTGCAAGCAAGGGAAGTCTATATTTCCTCGGGAACGGCCAGTGTAAACGATCCGGTTGCGCCCCTTATTTCTTCCTCTTCTTCTTCTTTCCACCCTCACTTCCCTATTGATCTGGATGGACTAAGGTCAGGTCCTTACAGATTGCTTTAGATTATTGGGACTCCCTTGCTCAGATTGACATTTCTAGTCGTTTAGAAGCCCCTCCTATTTCTCAAATCTCACCCCTCTCCTACAAACCACACACCAAACAGCGCTCTCTCTCTCTCTCTCTCTCTCTCTCTCTCTCTCTCTCTCTCTCTCTCTCTCTCTCTCTCTCTCTCTCTCTCTCTCTCTCTCTCGGGTAAACGCACTAACGTCGCGAGCTCTTATTTGAATGGGGTTTCAAATCTCATTTTATGGCTCGCCAATCTATTTCATTTGTTATTTGCTAGCGTCTGTTTTACCACCATTTTTTTGGTGTTAATTCACAAATTTTGGCCACAGGGATACAAGGAGTATTTTAGTGATTGACTTTTTTTTTTTGCTGTTGTTGTTTTTAAGTCCATTTGATACACAAATAGGATACAGGAGAAAGTTTCCACGAGTCGATCTAAACTTGGAGACTTGCCTATAGAAGGATATCGGTTTAAAAAAGAAAAATCGGGAAGTAAAAGTTAAGTTTAAAACTAATTAAAGCCAATATTCCTCCTTTTTTTTTTATTAATGAAAGTTTAAAGCCATTTGACCTACATCCTGCCAATAAATAACAATAATAATAATAATAATAAAAATATATATATATATATATATATTCCAATATCAAACACGTAAATCACAATCAGAAAAACTAAAAACAATGGTGGTCATGCCTTTAAATGGCTCCGGATCACAGGTAATGCACACCTTTTTTATTTATCGCCTCGTCGCTGGGGGCAAGCTGTGTTTTCTTACACCGGCTCTGAGGTGTTGTGGTGCTCCTGGTGGCAGCAGACGCGGACTCAAGCCATTCTTTTAATTTGAGACATCAAACGGGTCAGCATGTAGCCACTTGGCATCAAAGGGAAAGCTGATGATGGGCACATTATACGCTGTTAATGAAGTCTAAGTGTACAGTAACAACAGTGATAAGTAATAAACATTTTAGTGGGTTGGACTGGAAATATGTTTATTCTGGGAAACGGCACTCCGATTTTAATAAGCAAGAGCTTATCTACATATTATTAAATTAAGCAACCACCACAATAATAATAATAATAATAATTATAATTATAATAATAATAATAGTAATAGTAATAATAAGAAGTAAATAAAGCGATTTCTCCACTAAACAAATTATTTTGTGATTTGAAATAAACACTTTTAATCCAATAAAAACCCCAAACGCTCATCCGGACAGACTGCACCTTCAAGAAATCCCTTTGATAAATTGATACAACCTGATGTTTCTTGTAAATAATGCGGATTAAAACTAAACAAGAGGGTCCGAATTGAAATTCCATGAATCAATATATCAAAGTGTGTAGAGGACAACCCATAATCGCATTTCAACCCGACTTTGTACCAGCATCTGTTTTGTTAATCGTTTGCAAAACAACCACCGAGGCGGAATTATGACCTGACGCACTTTATTTGAATATGGTATAAGTCTTAATGTAATATTGACAGCGAGATGAAATCCCATCAATCTCAGTTCAGTTTTTGATAATGCGATCCGGGTTTCCAAGAACTCTGAACTTGTATAAACCTTTAATCTTCTTTTGAAGCAGATAGTTATCATTGTCTGGGAGGGATAATAGCAGCTATAATTTCTTATATAGAGCTACCCATAAGGATACGCCTTGTTTCTGTAAAACTCTGTCCTGAATCTGTGTGTTCCTCGCCGACATCCACCCCAACCCGGATTATGGGGTTATTAATTACAGCGGCTTGCTGGTGCCATCCGACCGGAATGGTAATCACTACATAGCAGTCAATAGCACGCTCACACTTACCCCCCCCCCCCCCACACACACACACACGTTCGCAAACACGCACAGTCGTGCGCGCGCACACATATAACGTCAACGTGCAAACTGAGGGGGTCCAGACAGTCAAGTGAAGGGTGCTTAAAGATAAGTGGATGGTATATGTGACATTTAGATAGAACAGGGCGAATAACAGGACGTTTAAGAGGGACAAAATCAGACATCATATTGCAGAAAGAGAACACACACACACACACACACACACACACACACACACACACACACACACACACACACACACACACACACACACAGAGAGAGAGAGAGAGAGAGAGAGAGAGAGAGAGAGAGAGAGAGAGAGAGAGAGAGAGAGAGAGAGAGAGCGGGAACGTGGCTGGCCCATAAGAAGTGAGAGTGTAAATCTGAGAGTCCACCAGCGAGGTGTGTGTCTGCTGGTGTCCGCTAAGCAGCGCCCCGAGTCCGGATGGACACGTGTCTCATCCCTGGGACCGCGCTGCTCCAACACCCCCTTTCCCTCTCTCCCCTTCCCACTTCTCCAGCTCCACCCACGCCGAAGACTGCGTCTGATTTATTGCCTCCAATCAAACACACCACGCACTAACTTAACACTTTCACACCGACCCGGGAAACTGGCGCAGCCATAAAGGCATTAAAGAAGCTGCTCCCCACTCCCCTAAAGAGAGTCTCGGTAAACAGTAAACTAACCTCTGCTTGACTTCCGTGTACACACACACACACACACACACACACACACACACACACACACACACACACACACACACACACACACACACACACACACACACACACACACACACACACACACACACAGGAAGAGGTCAAAATTCACCACTAAAACACAAAGATAGATTAACTAAATGTATTTATAACTTCCATTATGTATAATAATAATAATAATAATAATAATAGTAATAATAATAATAATTATTATTATTATTATTTTTTTCATTTATAATTATTTATACCTAGTTTAAATTAGTTTTCTTAATACTTGTGAAAGGGTGCTGGGAGCGCGCTGGAGCCAATTTAATTTGTAGGTGCTGTAAAAAGAGGGCAATCATACACGAGTGACTTCAGGGCTGTTTTGTAGAGAGCTCTTTGACGGTAATTATGCAGATGACACAATTTCACATTCTCATAAGCAAACATACACGGCCTATCGCTCAACAGTAGTTCCTTATGCAATACACAGGGCACCAGCGACACGTCGCAAATGATGAACCGAGGATCTGCAAAACAGGCGAGATCAAAGGCTTCAAACAGAGGCACTTCAAATTACACATTTGGATCTTTTCCATAACGCCTCGGTGACAGAAAAAAACACACATCTCTTATTACACATGGAATCAATTTTAAGGGAGCCTTTGCTGATCAGCATCGGTTAATTACGGAGAAGAATGAGGATATGAAAAGAAAACATAATTAAATGACCCTTGCATGCTTCTGGTAGTTTGCGTGTGTGTGTTTGGAGGAGTTGAGATTTCTGCACTTGCTTGACAAACCACTTCTCATGTTGTTAAGCATTTCTTGAAATGTCAAAATGCAGCGCTTGCAGAGTTTGTTTCGACTCACCACAATTTCGCATCTTCAGTGTCACAGCAGAAAAATGCTGGTGTAAATATAATATATGATAGCGTGGAGTGGAGAGATTTATAGCTTTTTCAATATGATCAACAAAAGCTACTGGTCAGCTGAAGCCAAATATATAAGCAACGTGAGTATGTGTGACATATGTCAGAAAATAAGTGACACAATTTATAGGAAAAAAGTCTCAGTGTAATTCATAAAAGTGACTACTGGTATTATCCTATCTTATTACAAAGTAATTATTTTTAGCTGTTGGGAATATAGCTGTTGTTGTTAATCGGAAATGTTCCTCAAAGGGGTTAAACTTAAATGTGTTGGTAACCTAAAAAAAACTAACTGTGGAACACATCCAATCTCCAAATGCTCTTTCAAACTCATGTCCCATTAGGGTGAAATAAAGGTCCAATAAATCTTACAGTGTTTAAAGAACAGTGAAGCTTAATCCAATAAATGAATTAGTTTCTAAAATTAATTGTTCTTAGCAGCAGAAGCAAGTGTACTTTGAAAATACATTTAAAGTTTAATTTTTTTACTGTTCGGATAATTTAAATAGTATTATTTTAATTACATTACACCAGCCAATCATGCATATTAAATAGATAGCCTAACTTTGATTTGCATTAGTGGCAAAGTAAAGCATTTTGGAACCGTTCCTCCTGCTCACACCATTTGGAAACAAATTAATAGTCAATGGACTGCAACTTATTAAAGTGGGTTATGACAGCGGATCAAAGCGTGAATGAATGCATTACCTTGCAAATGTTTTACATTAACTTGTGCACTTTAGGTTGTAGGCTACTACTACATTTAAATGTCATTGATGGCTGTAAGAAGCTCACAGATTGAGATTCATTTTAGATTTAGCCCTCGAGCTTCAGCCAAACAGCTGACAGCTTTTGTACATTGTGCGTATAGGCATGAACTTAAATACTATATCAGTAAGCCTATATATGTGCTGACTACAACAACTCAGACTATAGGCTTTATGTTGCAAAATACTAATCATGCTTCCATGCCCTTACTTGTCTATATAATATTTTCTAATGAATATCTACCTCATCACCCTAATAAAATGTAATATATTAACAACTTTTAATACTCAATTTCCTAACATAATATTCTTTTAATGCATAATGTATGTTTAAATATAGTCTACACTTTACCTATGGTAGACACATATCCCAACAAAATATTGCACTGGTATGCTAGTTTAGTTTGTGCAGAGAGACAAATGGAAAAGTGGTAAACTCTGAGGGACAAAACTGAGAGTCTGGCACTACATCTTTGTGTTGAAATTGACTGGAGAGGTCCTCATATTGTAGCACTAACCTCTTTTCTGAGGATGACTTTACTCGCTGTGCTTTCATGTGGACACATGCCTGTCTCTTTTAACTGCCAGTATTTATTCCATAAATATGGATGGCACTGCATTACTTAAGTCAAGGGAGCATGATACATATACAGTAATCCATGCCTGTGCAAAACATATGAAATGTCATTACTGTATAGGCTACATTTTCCTATTGGCAATATAAGCAACATAGATAAACCACAATATCAAATCCAAACAATATCAGTTGAATATGGATACGCTCTCAATTTATATATATTACTCCCACATTGCACCGTAGTGAGGAATCCTGCCTTAAACTACTGTATAATAGCACAATGTTCACACTATAGAAATCTGTTATGCTTTGAGTGCCTTTGACAATGCTGCGCTGAAGGTGAGTTGTTGGCTTTTTTTTGTTTTTTTTTGTTTGTTTGTTTCCTCCCTGCCCACTCACTCTCACTCCATCTGCTGCAGTTTCCCGTGTATCAGTAACACAAGGCATTGATTTTACGGTAAAGTCACTTTGTAAAGGGAATGAGTAACTCTGGGCCCCACTATCACTGTATTACACGGGTATGGCCCACGTAACAAGATGAACATTGATTCAGCATTACGGATGATCGATAATGAAATAAGTAACTTCAGGGCCAAATTAAAATGCAAGCTGGCTTGATGCTGCCAGGCTCTGTGAGAGGTGACAGGAGGAGAGAGGAGAGAGGAGAGAGAAAGGAGGAGGGACGGAGAGAGAGAGGGGGAGAGAAAGACTGTAAAAGAGACTTCAGTGATGATGATGTTTTGAGGATGTTAACATTGATCACAATGAGAGTGAAAACCATGGTGTTCACAGTCTTTTATTAAAATTACACTCTTCATATCTGATATTATTAATATTAATTCTTTATCAATTCGAACGGAATAATTTGCTTTGTTATACTTTATATCTATAACTGTATAATGTGCTTTTTGCTCTATGGGCTTAGTTTGAAATCAAGAATTATTATTTTTTTTTCCATGAATGAAATAACGTTAAATCACTGTTATATTGTTCATCAATATATACCAGTTTTATTTTACATTTCAAACCTGATGTAAATTCAACCACTTCGTTGGCCTGTTAACTCACCACGTGACATCCTGCGGAAATATGGCTTAATATTGCCCCTGGGATCGTAGAAAGCTGATGACATGGATTAATGATCGGTTGCCTCTAGCAGATAGAATTAAAATGAGGCTATACCTTTATAAAAATGTCTTTCATTAATGCATTTGTCAGACGGTGTCTATTGATCAGCAGTAAACTCGGTCTTTTTGAAACCCTAGAAAGGATCTGAAAAACCTTTTAACACATCTCTCCAGCCCTTTTTCTTCATAATCCAGTTTTTTATATTTCTTGTAGGCAAAGCATGCTTTATTCGTAAGCTGCCCATTTTACTGTTTCCGAGAGCACTCGCGATGTTCTCTTCTTCTACTTTCCCAGATTTCTATTTACGGTCAGCCGAGCCAAACCATCATCTATTCATTCACAACGTGGCACATGCCCAACGAAACACCAAGTATTGACCGCGACTATCCAACAAAAGCACAACTGCAACCCACGCGCTGTCTCTTTCATAAAAGCATAACATAGTTTGTCTTTTATGGAGTGTCTTGATCCAGGGTAGCCAGCGGTGCCCTTTCGCGGCCCCACAGCTCGACACTGCGGCCAGACCAATATCAGTTTCTCAGCACTTTTGGCCTACTGAGCCAGACAAAGCCTCAGTCTTTCCAGCTGTTACTGCTGCTGGTTTTGGGGGCTGGAGAAGAGGCAGCTGCACCAACACGGGTGAGTGGAGCCTTCTCATCTGTGTGGTGGTGTGGACTTTACAGGGGGTACGGGGTAGATGGAAGAGGGCAGGGTGATGAGGCTCAGGAGGGAATTTAAAATCTGCACATTAGCCGCTGTGTAACTGAATCTTTCCGTGATGCTGCAGTGACCATGCCGAATCAAATATGGATAGTTCTAAAGGACACTGAAGTGACTCTTTTGTTGCATTATAAATCTGAAAAAGTTGCCTGTAACAACCATGCTGACATTGGACTGATGCCACCATTCACATAAGCAAGCCATGATAAAAGATTAAAGTGTGCAGAGAGTATAACATTACTGGAGTTGCAGGAAGTGTTGTAGCCCTTCATTTGTAGCATATGAATTATCTATGGGTTTATTCCATGCATGCATATTAATTTGTCAGTCTTAAAGTTTACAGGAATCAGTGTTGGCCAATGACTTGTCATTATATAATTGCGATATTGTTCATTCTATTTTGGTAAAATCACTGTAAAAGTTTATGATGGGGTTTGACAAGTAGCCAACGCATCACAAAAAAACCTCATGGACAAAAATTAACAGGCATCCAACAGAAAACAGCAAAAAGACTGTCTATGTAGGAAAGAAATTGTCATATTTATGGTAACTGTCTGTATATCCATCAGTACCATGATATTACCCCAGTGAAAACTTTCAACTCATTTGTCTTTGTTTTATAAATAGCATTTTCTTATTCATTATTTACCAAGTGATGCAGATTTTTCTTTGTTGTTTTTAGGATTCAAATAGGATTCAGTCACCATGAGAGAACTACAAGGTTATGACAGATTTTGCTTCCCATCCAGCAAAACATGAGTCTCTGCGGTGGAGTTAAGCAATTATTGCAAAGCGAGAGCAGTTGGGGCAGATAGAAAAATGTAAAATACTTCCTGGAGACGCTGTTTTGTGACGAATGAGCGGCATTACAAATGGCATCATGAGAAAATAGCTCTTGCCGTCTCACTGGCATCCTTGTCACCCTGCATTCCTCTGTCTATCACTCCATTTTCCATGATGTGGTGTCAGGAGAGTAGATCATGTGATGGTATGTTGTGGAGGTCGGTAGGTGTGGACCTTGCTTTTATAATCAGTGGTACTGAGTGTTCGGCATGCCGACCGACTGAGGTCAGAGGAAACTACAAGCAAACACTTAAACCTCAGAAGGGCAGTTTTGATAAGGACTTACCCACCCAAACACTGCATTTATTAATGAAGACAGTGCCAAACAGTGAGTGATACCAAGAATACCTGTGGGCACTTTTATGTGTGTTTCTGTGTGTGTGTACACCCACATACCTGTGTTGTCTTGGCACTTAAAGCTTATTAAATTGCTGTTATCCTCATTGCTTAAACACCAGCTAACAGTCCAAGAGTTGACATAGATGTTAATGACAGTGAGGATGAAGGTGGTGAACTTCCACTTTAACCATACACAATTAATACTGTTACCACTGTAAACAAAGGTAAGCTGGCAAAAGCTGCAAGTGTTTAATCAAAAACATGGAGACAAAGTTTCGTTATTTGCAAGCAACAAGAATTGTGTGTAGTTTTAAGAAGTCCAAGGTGACGAATAAAAGAGAGCAAACATTGCCTATTTTTTCTCAGTCTGTGTGTATAATGTTTGTGGATTGGTACACAATGGCCCTGCTTGTACTGGTCCTTCTAGCACTGGCATACACAAATATATTTGGTCTTATAAAGATCCTATGAGTCCTATGAAAATATTGAAAATTCATGAATCTTGGGGAATGCAACATTGGGATGTTGAAAGCTGCCTGACCTTTTTATTCACAGCCTCAATAAGATCATGCCATATGTTTCCATTTTGGACACCCCATCATCACTAGTTAGGTTTCCCTAACTTTTAATGTTTTAACTGGCTGAGTGTCATTTTTTTAACCACATTCACGCTCAAAACCTCTTTTGATTTTCATATTTTCATGAGCTTTCCTTCTGCTTCTCCTTCCTCTCTCGCCCTACCACTGGCCTGATAACTTTAAAAATATCTATATTGTCAGTATGTTATTCGCACAGTCGACCGGTTTCATATTTTAAGGTGTAATGAACACTATATTCCCTGGGGTATGCCCAACAAACAAGACCAACAATACCAAACAAACATGTCTTTTAGTCTTGTTCAGGTTTAGTATGCGTGTCAGCACATGCGTGCGCACACATGCGCTTGCAGACGTGTGTATGTGTGTGCATGCTAGTGTTTCTGTCTGAGCCTATCTGTTGTACAACAAGCACTGGAGCAAGACTGGACCCAGCTGTCAGGTCACTGCTGTCACAACCAATAACGATTACCCTCTCCCTGCTCCTCAATTGCTGCTTCATAACCACCAACGCAGGGGAGACCCGCCCCTTTTAGGAGAACAATGCATCCATGAGTGGGCCTCATCATCGCCCACGCCCACTCTTATCAGCCCTCTGAGGGCCCACCAGACCCCATCTCTCTGTGTGTGTGTGTCTGTGTGTGTGTGGATATCTGCTAATCTTTGTGTATCTGTCAGATTTTTCCAATGAGCGCCACTGGCTCGACATCCTCTCTATAGACCCAAAATGCGGTTCCAGCCCTCCTGGCTGTGGCAGATTATATCCTAATCAATATATATGGACGACACATTCTTTTTTCTATAAATGAAGCTTCCTCACAGTTAAGTGAGCGTAAATCATGAAGAGAGTTACTTCAACCTCACTCTTT
>NW_027210608.1:4590000-4822500 GCF_029030835.1 Brachyistius frenatus
GACGAACATTTGGCCGGTCAGGCTAGACGTGTCGGGGAGTGTGTGGTGGCCTGGACAGGCCAGAGACAGGAAAGAGGACTTCTAAATCAGCCAGCAATCCAAAGGCCTTCCATAAATCCTCCAAATGGGCTCGGGTGGGGGACGTAAAGCACACCTGCAAGACTTATGTAAGTCTTATTAAACCATAAATTGCTAACACCAGCCCCTTACTAGAGCTGCTCTTGGCTGGAATAAATCTCAGAGTGTGTCCGGTAAGGAGAAAGAGAGAGTGAGAAGGAGAGATAAAGCAGGTGAGAGAGAAATATATAGTGGAAGTTAGAGGTAGTGAGAGTGAGGTGGAGGATACTAAAGGTCTGACAGCAAAGTGCTGCTGTTTGATGATTGGGCAGACAATACTGGGCTTTGATAGGAGTCAACACTTATCACTATGGCTGCCTTAGCGTGGGGGAGTTTTAGGAATATCTCCAAGAACGTCATGCTGACTCGACTCTTAATATATCCAACACTTTTTAAGATATCAGCATCAGTCTCGTCAAACTGCAAACAGATCTTCCTCACACCTTTAGGCCCTTCGTGGAGTAACTCCTCAGCCGTCACGCAGACAGAGACCAGTGTGAGTAACACAGGGAATATTTATAGGAAATCAGAGTTCCTGAGCTCCGGAGTCCCTGTGAGTTCCCAACACACCCACGCTCTCCTCCCTGCCTGGTTGTGGGTCCTTGAATTAAACATCAAAGCACACAGGAGTGTAGGGCCCAACTGCCATAAATAACAGTGCGCTCGGGGAGGGTAGGGGAGGATGTTCAGATGGGAAGAGAGCAGGTCACTCGATCGCTCATACACATACTGTCAAAGCAGATTCATTTGTTCACAAAATGGGTGATGTTGTGTGAGGTTATTGATTTCTGCATGCCATCTGTCTTCTCTGAGGCTTTGGCAAGCGGGCTCTGGCACCTCCAGCCTCAGGTTCCCCCATATTAGTCTCCATAGCTCAGGTGGACAGAAGGGAGATGTGCAGCAGGTATTGGACACAAATGGGTGACGGCTTATGTGACACATAGTCAGACACAATGATGTCTGGCATTAGAGAAACACTCACCGGTGAATTTTATTTCGGATTTTACATTTTTTCTTCTTTATGTCAGATTGACCCAGAATAGAATTATACCTAAATGTAAAGGGTATTGACTGTCCCGTCTTTTTTCAAAAAACAAAATTATTTATAAAAAAATGTGTATTTATGACCATCTGAAACAGTAATTGGGAATTTAAAAGGAATAGCAGTTCTGTTAGTGCTGATCGAAAATACCTACTTTTGGGTGAAAATCCATGCTGAAGCTGATGATTAACATCTCATTTGTCGCCAACACCTGCATACACAAGTTCAGGGCCACCCTCAATCTCCTCCTCTCACTAACTAGTCTAGAAGTCACAGTGTACCTCCATGTTGAGCTATGGAGTGTGGAGGGCAGGCCTTCAAACATGAGGCCCAGCTGCTGCTGTGTATTTTTGTCAGCCAACACACACACACATTGGCATCCCTTGGTGTTTGCTCTTGTGGAGGGCACATGTTACTGGGTAAATTATCACAGCGATGGTAAACAGTGTTTTTATGAGGGAATGTTGCTTGGTTGTTATATTTGAAGTCTGTGCTTTGTATACTGCTGTGCTATTAGGACAGATTGAGGATGTTTGCGCCTGGTGTCTGCACTCCGCCCATGTGGGGTACACACACACACACACACACACACACACACACACACACACACACACACACACACACACACACACACACACACACACACACACACACACATGAACTCACAGTGACAGGCTTAGTTGTAGTTTTGAGTCTTAAATGGCTCTTTTGTTGTTTCCATCATAAGAAAAAAAAAAAAGAAAACATCACAGCCTAAGGAGTGTGTGAGTGTCACACTCATGTCAGTCTCTGGGTAAACGCAGATGAACGGCAACAGCAGGGGAGGAAAGTCTGAAATTTGAAGTGTCGAAAAGAAGATTTATGTACTGCGAAAAACATACAGTAGTAAAACATTTAAAAAAAAAAAATCATAAAAAGGAAGTTGATGCAGAGACAAGCTTTTAATGCATAATGACTAGGTATGCAGACATGAATCCAGTGTCTGGTAATTACTTTACATTTTCCTCAGCTGAGTCATGATGTAGCTGTGTTTTCAAGCACGAACATTAGTTCGTGCTTGAAAACACTATCAGGAGCTTGATAACAAGGTAATCAGATAATGATAGAGTCAAAAGGATGGATGGCTGTGAGATAAAGGACTGGTGCTTTAAGTCTCCACTTTTCAATTAAATTCATTTGAACCATGGATAAGGGTCTCATTAATTCTGCAGACACCAAGGTCTCTCTTAAGGCCCTCATGGGCACCAGCTTGGTACCCCCCGCCCCCGTTTGATGAGAGTCTTCTGGAGTGTTTGTTTATGGAGTGGTAATCCCCAAGCCTTTTTCAAATGATGACATTAAGTGCAGGATAAAATAGTTCCATTGCCATGATAAGTGTAAAGTCATGTCAAGTCATGCATGCAGTACAGGGAAGGGAGCGCACATACTTTGCGGTATAGTTCGGCCTGGGTATTTATAAACCAAAATGTTTTAAGAAAAGCCACAAATCAAATACAATTTTTTTTTTAACAAAAGATAAGAATAATTCTTAAAAATAATCCCACATCTATTCATTTGGTGTCCTGATTATGAATTAAAGCCCTTGAAAATAATATGAAACTGTTCATCAAATACATAAGTCTGTTTTAGGTCCTATTTGTCATTTAAGCAGCAGATACTTCACACTAATAAAATAAATAAAGTCTTTGTTTAGACTAATTGTCACACAAATTTTGCAGCAGCGTGAGAAAGAGAGTGAGGCCTTGAAAGCTATGCAAGGAGGCTGGGCTGCTTATAATGACTTATTATTATGAGTATTATTATTAATATTGTTATTATTTAAATCTTATTTACAAAGTCAATTACTACATCATCCTACAGGAAAAAATAAATCTATTGAGTCAGTGTCACTTTTAATCACTTGACCCATTATTTTAGTGTATTATTTGTGTGCATAACTTTCTCTCACACTTTAGTGAGATATTATGTTCATGTTCATCATTATGCTTATTATACTATTCGAGGCAGGCCAAAAAAAATGATATTTAGAGGTTAAGGTTTCATTGAATAGCCTCCAAATGTGTTGCTGTGTTGTATGTGGAATAATTGAGCAGTGATCACTATTGAGGCTATTTAAAATTATTTGCTTTTGCATCACCTGATCTCGGTTGGTGTGTTCAATAATTGGTTGAGTCTGTGTAAAAAAAAACAACCTGCTAAATATTGTGTGTTTATGATCTAATCATCAAAAAAGGACAGATTTAGTTTAAGTTTTGGTTGACATACTGATTTTATCTTTTCTATGAGCAGGACTGGAGGGAGGAGAAGAGAACAGGAGGACAGAGCAGAGGAGATGAGGAGTACGGCAGACAGATGAGACACTAAAAGAGCTGTTGGAGGAGAACCGAAGAAGTGAGTATAACATAGACAGATATACTTATAGTAGTACGCAGTTTGTCACAGTTCAAAGAAGGAAAGTAGAAGCTAAGAGACCAGGATTTATCAATTTTACAAATTGAACATTGGCATTAGCAACATACAAATGAGACTGCCTCATCAATGTCAAGGCTAAAATCTTTTGATGTTTTGCTCTTGCTGTTGAAAATAAACACAATAAGGAAATTGCACGAGAACACAGATTGAACTCATTTAGTTTATTTGATTTCATGTTGCTAAAGCTGGCCAAGGCACTTGACTAGAACCTTTTGGTTGAGCCTGGTGTCTCATATCTTATATTGTTTTGACAAAATGGTGAAATGATCTCAAATCTAAAGACTAAACCCCCAATGGATTGATAACAACCAATTTCTTAAGGATAGTATGGCATGGGAGCTGTTGCCCCAGTTTGTGTGATCAGTCGTATAACAGTTAAACGGCCGGTGCGTTTGCGATTGTCCAGTCACTGTAGTCATCTTAGCGTTTTAGATTTCCCCATTTTAAACTGACAGAGTGCGCCATCTCTCTATGAATGGAGGAAAGGAGGGAATAATGATGATGATGATGATGATGACATTTTCCCCAGTTTTTTGAGCCCCAATTACCCACTAATGCGTGATAAAACCAGAAAAATGGACAGTCGTTAGGTGTGAGGCCTTCCACAGTGGCAAAATCATTCTTTCCCAGCCTCACATTCTTTGGATGGGAATAATCGTGTTTTGTTCCAAACACCTGCGCTGCAGTTGCCCTGACCTGCCTCCAAAATGAGTGCAATTAATGACAATTACCCTCCAGGTGTCACAACATCGACATATACTGATAGAGACCTATCTGCAGGGAACACGAGCTTGTCCTCCAAGTAAATATGTAATGATAACAGCTGTAACACAGTGGGGTAGAGGGGGCTGGGGGAGCACAATTGTCACCAGTGCAATCTATTTGTGTTTGCCTCAGCTCAGCACCACATTAACCAGTCCAGACAAACCAGAATGGATAGACTTTGATTTTCCCTGTGGGACAGAGGAGAGTTGACCGGAGGTGTTGGGATCCCTGATCCGATGAAGATCAGAACAGATGTGGTCTCGAAATGGTTTCAGGTCATCAGACCTTAAATGTGTTTCTGTGCTCCTGGTCAAACAGGATTTGTCAGGCCAGAAGCATTACACCGTGAAGGAAATTTCAGGTCTTAATTTTGTAGTTTTGGCCACCATTCTCATTGGTATCACAATATTGTACTCGCTAAGTTGACGGCTCAGATTTTGTAAATGCGGCAACATTAGTAAAAGACTTAAAACAGGATAGAAAAGTGAGTGGTGAGACGACCAATGTTTGAAATAAACCAACACTTCTGCCACCAATGTGAAAGTAAAATTATTCTTAACATTCATTGCTGCAAGCTTTGATATTTGTACTTTAATATTTGTATTTTTCATACTTGGTGTGATTGTGCACACACTGTTTTCCTATTATTCCAGTGATTATTACCAACATTTCATGTGCGCTTACTTTTGGTTTGGTTTTATGTCCAGTTGAAGTGTTTCTGGCTGAAGTGTCACTATGTTCCCAGATCTCAGCAATTACTTCCATGACTTGAGTGTTAACATACATGATGACAAAAGCAACCAAAGTAAGATCAAAGATGTAATAAACTGTAATCATTCTTCAACAATTGTGCAGACAGTTTCAATTACACAGCTCAATGTGTAGAATTTGGCAAACGTATAGCTAAACAAGGTTGAAACATTTACACCTCACGTAGTAATGTAGAAACACTAAAGAACTGTTGCAGTCTTTGAATATGTGCCTAATACCGTGTGTGCACTCTGTAAATGGTAGCTGCAGTATAATCTCAGGCCCATTTCCCTATGTGAAGAGAGATTTCTCAGGTGCAGAAGTCAACTTTAACCCTCCTCCTCCTGTGGGTTCACCGTCCTTTCCATCTGAACCTGCATTAGCATAAAGGCATTAAAATGTGAATAGGAATTAATTTGGACTTTCCCCTCCATAGGAATTAATGGAAGTTTGTTCTGCCTGTACCCCTCAGATGGCTTGCGCTCCTCCACAGTCCATAAATATTAATATTAATATGGCATCGCATTTAAAGGTAGCGCTTGGCTGAAGCCGTATACAGAATATCATTAGAGATCACGATACGTTTCTCATGAGAAGTACAGCTGAGTGAATGCATTGCCTTGCCGTTGTGATCTGTAAAATCCAATCTTCATACAGCACAAAAAGTTATTTTCAGAGAGACGGAAGATTAGCAGGGCCGACTGGCTGCTGTCTAAAGCCATTAGACAAGTGGGAATTTTTTTTTTCTACCGTTAGTTGAGAGAGAAGGGCCCACATCTTCTGCTCTATCAAGGCACTGATTCACAGTCACACCGCTGTAGCACTATTATCATGCCTGAGCAGATCATCTCCGCAGATAACTATTATCACCGTCTCACCGCATCGCTCCAGTCTACTCACCCACATAATACAGACCACAGAAGTTTTTGACACTCTTCCAAATCACTGTATTCACCTCTTTTCGTTTCTTGCATGGTCTTTGTCACTTTCCTGTGTGTGCTGTGTGCGGTTGTATCACACAGTTTCAAAAGCAGTGAGGGTACTGAAAAGCTGCGGCCTAAACCTGGGCTTGTATAAAGCATCTATGGAAAGGGCAAACCTTAAATATTCTTTATTTTTTTTAACGAATCAGTCGTAGCACATCATTTTCAGCTTCTTTTCTTCATTTATTTCTCCGTTTGACTGATAGCTGCATCAATCTATGAATACACTACTGTTAGTGTTTTGGTCTAAACTCGGTTGAGTTGTCGGAAGCAAAGAAAGAGATGTGTGTGTGTGTGTATGTGTGTATGTGTGTGTGTGAGGGTTACTTGTGTCAAAATATTCAGCAAGTCCTCTCCTCTCTGTCTCCCTGCTTGAGGAGTGCTGATCCTGACAGGTTACAGTGGGCAAGGTGAGACATGTTAGTGCTGAGCCCTGTGAAGGAGGGGAAGACAGAGTCGGCTTCAAAGTCCCAGTGTGTGGGTGAAAGCTGCGTGCTGCCATCCCAGCAAGCTCAGTAAACAGTATCCGCCTTTAATCTTTGCGCCGTAATCTCTACTCTTCTCACATTTAGTCAATACACTCTCACTTTGTTTTGGAGGAAGCAGAAAGGTGAGGCTGAGAATGAATGATGTAAAAGAAAAGAATCATCATCATACACAAATCAATTACCAGGGCTGAGGTGGGTAGGGCCAGCTTGATGTAAGGTTAATACCATTCACATGCTGAATGATAATAGGCCTGAGCATGTTGCTTTTAAATGCTAAGCATTGTGACGCGGTGATAATTCAGTTGACAAGAGCACAATACAAGTACTTACACGACTACAGCCGACAGAGCCATGTGGCCATTATGTTCAGAATTGAGAAGTCAACACAAAATATGAAGGAACAAAAGACAGAACTACTCCTCCATCATTATACAATAAATAGGCATGGAGTGTTTCCCTCTATTACTGTGTGTACCAATTAAAATGTGAACAGTCCATCATACAGTAAGTAGGTGCTAATAATGAAAACTGAGCAATAATTGCTTTTAACAAAACATCAGTGAACCGCCTTAATCCCAGCTGCCAGCCTGTGTTGTGCAGACATGCATGTTGTGGTAAGCTCTGCGAGCTGAGGTTATATTTGTGCATCAGGTCATTCCTGTAGCGGGCTGGTCCGGGTCGGCCTACTCCCCTCTGAGAGCCCTCTCATCAAGCCTGCCTCTCCTCTGCCACCCTCTTCCCCACAATCCCCATAAACTCTCATAATTGCCACATTAAACTTGAGTTTATTATTTTTCTCCAGGTGCAGGTGTGCAGATGATATGAGCCCCAGGTTGCATTTACATACAAATTGAAGGTTTTTATTAATCAGGCAGGCAGCAGGAATCAAACGGCAACACTCCATCAGGCCTTTAAATACATTTGGTGACATTTTTACCCGGCATTAGCATGATAGGGCAAGCGGAGTATAATGTACCAATGATTGCTTTTCCATTGAAAGCACAAACGGTTTCATTTTTCCTGTCATCTCAAATAAGTGTTAAAGAGGGTTTGGAGGCTATTGTGCGAGTGCCGTATGCTGGGGACTTGGGACCGCTGATGGCCATATTAAATAACCATTAGTGCCTGAGCTTAGATCATTGTGGCATCCGCCTCCTCTGAATTTATCCTGTGATTTCAAATGAAGGCAAGCTGTGCCAGCTTTCATAAAGTGCTCCAGCCCTCTCCATTTTTCCTCAAACTAAATGCATTACAACGGTAATTTTGTGACTGTTAAGATAACTAGCGTTAACAAGCACTTAATTAAAATGTACAATAAATAGCCGTCTGCAGCCTTATCTCCCCTCCAGAGCGACGCTGGTAGGAGGCTCCAATGCTCAGGCCGGCTGTTCCCCAGCTCGTTTGCAGATTAATTGCTTTTCTGTCTGGCGAAGCCTGCCTCTTCTGCAGCCAGATCGTAAATAGCCAGATAGGGAGTTTATCAATCAGGGCTTTCTACCTCACTGATCTCCCCCACACAGCCCTGTCTGTCTGACTGTCTGTCTGTATGTCCCACTATCAAACAGACTCCATAAATAAACTTCCAAAAGCTTCTGTAACCCCTCAATTAGCAAATGGGCTTTTATTTCCAGTGCAGTTGCATGGATATATTTGTGAGCAGTCTCCTAATATGTTACATTATTTTTTACTTTCTCTATGAGTACAAGTAATTAAGCATGTATCTTTTTCTGTCCGTGTTTGCTGTGTGTCAAGACTTTATATACAGCATGGGCGTCTTTGCTAGAAATGGAACAAATGGAACATTGTTGATACAAGACTTATGTTTTTATAACCTTTACTGACACCATATTTATGTCTGTCTGTCTACAAGCATATACCTACTTTACGGCAGTGCATTTTGTGCCCGTTTATGTGTATGCTGGGTGCGTACAAATGGACCTTAAGTGTATCGCTAAGGTTAATCAAACACAAGCCACACATAAAAGCAGCCAGGGGTTGTGTGAGACAGGACAGAAGCAAACTGAGAGTATTTACAGTAGTAAAAGTTAACAGCGGTCAGCCCTTTAGGATCGCATTACTCCTCAGACATGTGGCTGCAGCTCTCTCCTCGCAGCTTTATGGACTTTGGCCCTTGGTGAGCAACCTGCAAAAACCCTGTTGTTTTTCAAAAGAGAAGGAAAGGACGACGTAAAAAGCAAAGCTGCATACTCCAGCCTGCCGCCCCCCCTCCCGCCCCCAAGCTCCCCCTCCTCTGTCGGTGGCCCACCCTTAAACTCTGGATGATAAATCTGCCTACAGAAGCTGTGAGGGGGAAGACCCCTACGCTGGAAGACCCCCATGTGTCCTCCCTGACACATCCTGTTTGTGTAGTCAGGGCTTCAACCAGTGATCTTTACACTCATAATTCACAGAATGACAACACTTGCTCCTGTACTATTTTTACATCTGTATATTTTAGTATTGTGAGGGTTTGTTGTGGTATTATTTATATTTAAGGAAATAAAATGATCTAATCTATTAATTGTAGTTTAATTAAAAAAAAAACACTACAGAGCAACAGTATATGCTGGTATGTGCTTCATACTCTGTCATGACTATATATTTACTGCTGGTTTTTAAAAAAATTGGATTTTGAAGTTACTGACATCAGTCCACTGTGAATTAGGGAAGTTATGTCAATGCATGCTTTTGCTATGTACCTTGACTCGTTTGAATAAGCAGTGATATTCCAGGGAGGTTTTAAACAAACATGTCCATGCGCTTGTCACATAGATTTCCCACAATGGGAAGGTTAATTGTTGTGTTTTCACTGTTTTTCTTCGATCTTGACAGACTGTAGGAAATTGGAAATGATGATTAGCAGTGGTTGAAACTTTGTTTTGACAATGTAACCCCCTCGCAGGAGCATGTGGGGGCTTTCAGGGCTTATTGTTCACGAAGACACTGTCAAATCTGTGAAAGCCAGTTATTCTAACAGCTGAATTAGTAGCCTAGCAGAGGATCTGATGCTGCATCCTGGTGGTACGCTCTTCAGGGAGAGTGTGGACACTCATGGTGGGCTGGAGGCCTGTGAGGCAGATTAGGGTAGTGATGCTACAGATATCAGAGCCACTTTAGTCAGAGTGATTTATAATGTGAGAACATGATAAATGTTGTTCTCAGCTAGCTAGGGAGTGGGTATAAGGTAGGGGGGATTGTATGGATCTGTCAGTTTGGGCCGGTGGGATGGAAGTGTCCCAACGGGGGGTTGGGGGAGGGGGGGGTGACAACAGAGACGCTGTGATCACAGAAAACAGGGCGTCCTGGACCCTCAACCTTGCCTGTCATAAATCAGTTTGTACAGGCGTCTTTGCCCTCTGGCCCACGCTCCTGTCTGTCTTAACCTCTGTCACAAAAGGTGCTGACCTCATAGCTGAAAGTTTAGACTGTGATTTCTTTTGTTTATCTGTATCTGTGCCCAATATAACAATAAGTAAAACAGTCTAAGTAAGTTTTCTCTGACCTGATTTGAACTCTATCAGCATATAAGAGAAGAGCTGTCTTTTGTAAACAGGTATTCGTCTTAGGCATTTATTTCAGAGCAGCTAGGATACTATAAATACTTCCTTGATTGGTCTATTCCATCCCAGGTTATGGTGACCCTCTGTTTTGACAGCCACAGCAGATACAATCAATACATATATCGACATTGTTCTAAGTGGGTCAACGGTGGAAAATAGCACATCTTTCATGGAGCTGCAGACGCCACATGAGAGTTTATGAACAACGATGGGCTATTGTAATATATTTTGCTCAAGTTTTTCTTGTTATTGTTTACGCTATGGAGAGAAAATTAAGTTGCAAATGGAAGTTGCATCTTCGATACACACAGACAGCCTCACGCAGACCCATACATCTATATCTGCCATGGCTCAGAGTGAGTCATCTGTCACTTTGCAGGTGCTATCTATGCATGATTTGTGTGGTCAGGTTCCTGTATAAACCCCAGTGGTCTCCAGCAACAGTAATTCAGCACAGCGAGTATTTTCCATAAATAATTTGCTACTCATTGATTTCTAGTGTGGGAGGAGAAATATGCCAGATCCACCTCAAGGGTACGTGGCTGTATCAGGTGTTCACTTTTGTGGTAAAAGTTGTGACAGCTAGCCCATATGTTGTGATCACAAGATAACTCATTTATTGCCCTTTGGAGGCCAACTTGTCAGGAAAGAGGCATCAAACACAATTTGGTGTACAGAAAAAAAAGCCATTAGTATTTGTAGGTGAAATTCTTTTGTGTTTAGAAAAATGAATTTGGAGACTCAAGAAAGATTGAACAAAATGCATTCAAAATGAGTTGCTCTGTGTTTGGATTTTAGGTGTTCAGACTTCCAGCCCAAATCCGATTTTTGTCATTTCCAGATTGTATCTGGATTGGTTTTTATTTTTTATTTTTCTGAGCAGCAAAATAACACATGATCCAAATCGCATTTGGAGGTGGTATGAAATACGATTCCAATCGGATTTCTGCCAATGCGTCTCAGTCTGGATGGTCTATTGACTCAGATTGGAGTCCTGGCGTCACTCAGAGTAAGCATATTGTGTCACTTCCTGTTGCCAGTGGACTATGCTGCTGTTCACAGCTTTATCTTAACTCATAAAACTTACCTTACCAACACTAAATATCTGTACAGCAGCTAATTTCACTCTGTAACCCACGTTTGTTCCACTCAAGCACCTGCGTTCCTACATTTTTTGTTGAGGGTTAGGGTTTTATAATTGAATACTTGCTACGTGCTATTTCAAGTCAGATGAGTTAGCTTAGCAGTTATCAATGGCTTCTCTCTTTCCAAATACTTCTCTTTCTTTCTCCTACTCTAGTGTCCGATAGTTTTTCCTCTGCCTCTTTCAGTGATAATGGTATTTTTGATACATTTATTTTTTTCACAGTATTGGAAGTGAGACTTTCTGAATTGGAACCGGCGAAATAAAAAAACAACCCATTCACTAATCAGGTCCCAGTAGCTGGTGCGGGCCGACCCAACGTAACGAAGGAAGCACAGCTCTAAACGAGGCCGAAGGCCGCACACCTCTGAGTCTGGTTCTGTCTGAGGTTTCTTGTTGAAAGGGAGTTCTTCCTCCTCACATATGTTGCTCGTGGGAATTGTTGAATTGTTGGGTTTCTCTCTGTAATATTGTAAGGTCTTGAACTTTATCTGTAAAGCAGCCTGCATGACTTGTGTTGGGATTTGGTGCTACATAAATAAACCTGAATTGAATTGAAACATTTTGGGGATGGTTACAATGTTCAATAGTGCTAAAACATAGACACATCTAGAAATACATTTACTCCATATATGCTTATATATGCTCCACGTAATCCGCTGAAATACACATTTTGCTCAAACTTAATACAGAAAGCAGTTACGGAGTGGTTTCATGGGGGAAAACTGGGACCAGTACACCAGCTATGATGTAAAGCTTCAGTTAGGCTCAAGTGCATTTTCACGTCATTCTCCAAGTTGTGGAAATATATCCAGTTTATATAGTGGTTGAAGTTGCAGATTTGAAGACGAGTGGGCTATTGTCCTTGGCAGAGGGTTGCAGTCTCCGAGTACACTTATAGAACTATCCTAGAAAGTTATATGTTTTGATATAAATAAATGTTCATTTTATTTCCATTGTTCTTCTTGCAGTTGAAGCTGGTGCCTATACAGGCAGAGAGTGGTTAAAAGTCTGCCACTGGAGGTGATTTGGTGTCGCCATTTTGTTGTAGTGTCACCTTCTGACTGATCAAGTTGTTGATTGGAGTGTTTGCTGGCACCTCAGAGGGGGAAGGTAGGAATTGATGAGGTTTAATTGGTCTGTCTCTTGTCAGCTCTCATTAGTTGCTCATTTAACACTATCTGATGGTGTGAGTCTATTGCACCTACAGGGGCATGAGTACGTGTGTGAGTGTGTGTGTTGTGTGTGAGGGAGCGAGGGAGAGACGTTGTATCTATGGTCTATATGTGTCTGTGAGATATAGAGAGTGTGTGTGGGTTGTGTTATTGAATCCAAGTGTTATCTCAGATCACCCTGGGGTGTGGTGGTGATTTCTTTGTGATCAATAGGGAGAAATCCCATCGGAGCAAATCACACTCATTTCACCCTTTTTCCACTAAGGACCCACATTCGACTTGTAATTCCCAACATACTGCTGACTTGTGTGGGAAACTATAATATAAAAAAAACAAAAAACAAAAAAACACTTTGTTGCAGAGACTTATTTATGTTACGCCAGTACAGTCTAACATATCATAACACATCTAACCTCCCACTGTTAGAATAATCTGAAACCACTAGTATGTGGGCAAACATGTAATAAACTGTAAAAGGGTTATTGAATTAGAAACTCAGATTTTTGATTTAAACATTAAAGTGTTGACTGTACTTAAAAGAGAAATAAACTATATTGGAGCCATATTTTTCTCTGCATGAGAGAAGTATTTGTGCTCCCAGAAGAGTTTCTTTTCAACCCTTGGACAGAGTTAAAAGATCATCTTTCAAAAAAGATAAACTCACAGTGTTGTTTTACCTCTTGGCAAAAATATGTTATGGATGTACAAGAGTTTATTCTAAAGAACAGAATTTTCTGTACACAGCGTTTTCGAATATTTGAAGGATCATGTTTTATCCTGTCCGCTCTTCTGGCAGAAACTACAGTTAGGTTGATTGTGTTAGAGGTTTCTTTGAAGAGATCAGACTAATTATAACAACTAATGATTATCATCCCTGCAGCCTTTATCTCACATTGTTGTTAAAAGACAAAAATACTGTTAAAGCCACTTGATAAGGCTGATGCCATATTGTTAGCACATATTAGCATGTGTGGATCTTCATACCTTCCATCATGCCTTGCCCTGTGAGTGACAGCTGTTAAGATGACTTCAGCACGGTGGTGAGAATTGGTGTGGATGTGGTGGCGAGCTGTGGAATTTGCTGCTGCTGCTCGCTGATAGCTCTCCGAGGGCTTGGGTGTCATTCCAGTGACGGCCTAAGAGCCATTAATTTTAGCCTCTCGAGTGGTTGTTGTAACAAGATCCAACACCCCCCCTTCCTCACAGCAAGGCTCCTAAATATACATTTATTTTCAGAGGGAGTCCCCCTCGTCAGGATATGATGGATGTTGACTAATCAGATGGTGTGCAAGTGTATGTCCACAGTCAGTCTCCTCTATATTGGTGGAGTGGCCAGTGTAAATCACCGCAAGGGGGCTTTGTTGGGGTCTTGTCTTTGGTAAGGATCTTAGAGATATGATACCCTGTGCTGTTGCTGCCTGAGTGGGTCTATCTTAAGACTCCACATGGAGGTCTGGCATTCACCAAGTCTCTATGGGTTTGAGGGCAGGCAGGAGGAGGGCTGCCCATGGCCTACAGTCCCTCCAAGAAACACCTACCACGTGCTCTTCATCTATTCTTGCCTCTGGATGGCATAGACCCACGCACATGTCTCAATAAGCAGTCCCCTCGCAATTGGCTTTGACGTTGGTGCAAAATTTACTCTCACCATTTGAGCTTGGACGCTAACTGAGGATAGACATCATCTACAGACACAGTGTTTGTGCAGAGCAAATCGGATGTGTCTGATTTTGAATACATATCCACACTTAATGTTTTCCTTAATATAAATGCCCACAAACACATATGCACAGTATAGAGACACGTGCATCATCCTGCTTTCCTGTCTTTACCTCTCCAGAACATAGATCCCCTCTGACAGGCTGCTTCTCTCTGCCACTGGGTGCTGGGTGCAGGTTGGGTGGGGGGATAAGAGAGGTGGCTGCTTGCAGGCTCTGTGGGGGTAGATCCTGGCAGCTCCTGGGGCACAGCAGATGGTTGAGGGGCAGGATGGGGCTTCCTGGCCTGGCTGTCTTTGACCTGTGGGTGGGGAGAAGAAAAAAAGAAAAGGACAGTGTAACGCTTTAGATCACAGCCTGCAAAGTACAGTGTTATTAATACAAATTTAATAATGTACTAATAAATTATGCCACAATACATACAAAAACTTACACTGTAAATTTAGATTAATTACACTGCACACAATAATGTAAAACATGATCAAAATGGATTGCTAAGACAAGGCCCATCACTTTCCTTCATCTTTTCCCCGCCATCTCCACCTGCCTCCATCTTCTAAACACACACATAGACACCATAAAATAGAAGCGCTAAATGAAAGAGGTAAACCTCTAACAGTTCTGGTGCTCGTGACAAAAATGGATTGGTATGATAATAGCTGCATTTGGAGTGTTTCACACTTTCTCTTCACAACTCCGATTTCATAAACAATACACAAACAATGTGACAGCGCTGTTCCAGGCCAAGGCCCCATTTTCATCTCCTATCTATGAGACTAAACTTCCCTCTCCCCCAGCGCCGCTGTGAGATGCAGTATTTAAACCTTCGATGGAGGAAGAAAGAAAGAATGGAGCAGAGAGAGAGATGGAGGAGGGGGTAGGTGGTGTTGTTTAAGTGAAGAGCGTGGCGTGTCCTGGAGGATCTAATAAGCAGGTTGAAGCCTGATAAGGATAAGCTGTCCCTCTGGCTCTAGGGAGCCTTGTCTTAACCCCCCTTCCCTCCCTACTCCTCTCCCCTCCACTTTTCAAGATGTACTTCTCTGGAAAGAGGGAGAGGAGAGAGTAATCAAAAGAGAGAGGCAGATAGAAGGATGGAAAGGTGGATGGGAGATAGGATAAAAAGAGAAAGTGAGAGTGTGTGATACTGGGAAGTGGAGGCTGAACAGGCAGCAGTGGATTAGGAGAAGCAGTAAAGATGAAGGACTGTATGATGAGAAGGCAAGAGAGGACAATGGGAATATAGGAAGGGGTGAGATAAAACGAGAAGGGGACGGAGGGAGAGGGGGAGGGAAGGAAGGAGGGAGGGAGGGAGGGAGGGAGAGAGGGAGAGAGAGAGAAGGAGAGAGACACGATTACAGGAGAGGTGAGGACAAGAAGGTGCAAATCTAATGAGGAAAATGGAAGAAAAGGTAAAGGAAGAGAAAGGAGAAGACAAACTGCAGCGAGGAAAGAAGTGAAGAGAGATAGGGGAGATGGACAGAAAGGAGAGGAACAGAGAGACGAAGTCAAGAGGACGTAGAGCTTATAAATGGGCTGAAAGGGACCTGCTGGTGTGTCAAAGCTTCAGATCCCACCCCCTCCCCTGGGGAAAAAAAAGAGAAAGGAGAGCGGAGAGACATTGACCTTGCATTATTTATGCTTAGCGCTATTGGTCCAGGCAGTCGCTTGCTTCCCATTGTGTCTTCATAATGAGGAACCGTTATAAGGCTGAGGAAGAGGAAACACAACCAGGAGGCCAGTCTGTGTGTTGGAAGTAGTGAATGTGTGTGTGTGTGTGTGTGTGTGTGTGTGTGTGTGTGTGTGTGTGTGTGTGTGTGTGTGTGTGTGTGTGTGTGTGTGTGTGTGTGTGTGTGTGTGTGTGTGTGTGTGTGTGTGTGTGTATGTGTGTCTGTGTATGTGTATGTGTACGTGTGTCTGTGTATGTGTATGTGTACGTGTATGTGTGTGTACCTGACCATTACATGCAGGGTTTTCTTGTGGCCCAGATCCTTGTTCACTAAACTGTCTGCACGCTACACTATAATGACCTCCCACCTCCAAACCACACATACACACACACACACACACACACACACACACACACACACACACACACACACACACACACACACACACACACACACACACACACACACACACACACACACACACACACACATGTGAACAAGGATCTGGGCCACAAGAAAACCCTGCATGTAATGGTCAGGTACACACACACGTACACATACACATACACAGACACACGTACACACACACACACACACACACACACACACACACACACACACACACACACACACACACACACACACACACACACACACACACACACACACACACACACACACACACACACACACACACACACACACACACACACACACAGACTTGTGTGTGATCCAGGGCCTGTATCTGTAAGATGTTTACTGTGTGAGTGAATATGAGGGGAAGAGGAGGTCAGAGAGGGTCAGCTGTCATTTCCTGAGCTCATTTTCACCCTCATTTTCTTATAACAGCTGCAGGCAAGTAAACTTGAAGAAAGGCGTTTGTGAAGAAGCCGAATTACAAACTCTGCTTGCTATCTTTAACAGAGATGCAGTCTGAAGCTGATGCAAGATTTCTTAAAAAATAAAACAAAGCCCTGCACACTCAGAATCACCTCTGCACCAGTGCAGGACATCAAAGTTTTGGTGATTTGGCCCTTCTGTCATAAGTTTTTTTATTTATTTTATATTCTCTGAAATATCTCTTCAAATAGTTGTAGTTTAGTTGGTCCAGATTTTTTACCAGAGATATCTATTTGTGAAATTTCTGTCTCCACCCCCGAACAAAGAAATAGAGTAGAATGTTGTAAAATACGTATTAGTTAACTAGTTAACCTACAGACCTCAATGGAAACAGTTTTTTTGGAACTGCTATGAAATTTCTGAATATTAAACTTAGTGTACTCGCTTATTTCTGAGCTTTCAACTGCATCTCATGGTCCTGCTCAAAGCTCTGGATTTGACGTCAAAATAAGTTTTAAGCATCATCCAAAACATAAAAAAAATCAGGTCAGTTCTACTGTGGAGTTGGAAATCTCAGAAACCTGGGGGAAAAAAACTATTGTGATTTTTATACCACTAATAATAAGTAAGACAATATATTATTTCACAATTGAACAGTCTTTCTAATTTGCATGTTTCACCCACAAGCACAAAAAAAAGAAAAAGAAAAGGCATCTTTGTACGTTGTATTTAAGTAAAGGTTATAGGCTACTGATATCTCTTTTTCTGTCCACGTCATTAACACTTTTTCATGATACAAAACTGCAGAAGTCATAGAGTAATAAAATAAGCAGAGAGCTCTGTGTGTCCCTGAGATCTGCAACAACTATGACACTCTCCCTGAGCTCCTCCCACTCACCTTTCACCCGACTGCTCTCTTGTATGATACTACTGTCAGTTTCAAATTTAATTACATACAACTTGACATACATAGTCCTTACCCCGTCATTACCCTGTCTGGGTCCACCCACTCATCACAGAGCTCCATCCACACGCCCCTGAGCTGAGAGGAACCTGCCTCCCACCGACTGGGTCTGATGTAGTCAACGTGTAAGAGTGATTGTGTTTGTGTTTGTGTGCGTGCGTGCGTGCGTATGTGAGTGTGTCCCCCTCTCTCTGTTTCTCTCTGTGCCTGGGATGTGGAGATTTGTATGGCGTGTTAGTCACACCCTGTGTTATCAGCATCTCTGTGATGAGCATAAGCATAGCCTGAGGGGACTGGGGGTAGCATCACAGATGGTACAGTGTCAGGGTCCCTGAGTGTGGTTTAGAGGATGGTGAGTAGCTCCTATCCCGTCTCCCAAGTTCTGTCACCTCGCAGTCCGGCCGTGCCAAGGTGCCATCCTACACGGTAAAGGTTGAATCTGTTTCACCTCGTGGCTAGCGACCCATGTCGCACCTTCTTTTTTTTATACCAGCCAGCCTACTTTGGCAATCGATGCTTCCCAGAAACCCTGATCTAATCCTGTTATCCTTTTCCTTCAACAACCTGCAAGGGACAAGGGGCGGGGATCCCAAAAGTCGGCAGCCAAGAGAGCCGTGCAGAGCCTGCCCCTATCGCTGTGAAAGCGGGCTTAGCTGAAACACAATAGGTGTGTAATTTCAGGTTTTTGTTAAGCCAAAATCCAATCACATACATGACTGCAAGATCACAGAGAAACACAACAGGAGAGGGAGCCTCGGAGGTGGAGGTGAGTCTACCTCACACAAACAATCTCCACACAACTGAGACGCCATTGATGACAGCCTGCTAACCAACTAACCATCAGCAGAGAGATTAGGCTGGCTCTCTGTCCCAGATCTCCACAGTGGAGGGATGGGTTGACGCCTGGCTCCTCCCTAACCTGGATCAGGTTGAAAAGCAAAATACATCTCAGGTCCTTAAGTGATATACCTGTTCTTTATCAGCAAATACATATCAGAGACCGCTGTAGGAATATCAGAAAGTGTGTGTCTGAGACAAACTCACCACGCAAGAGTACACTTAAGTTTTCCATATAATATTTTCTTTTCATTTCTTTAATGCCAACTACTATGCTTTAGTTTCACCATATTGTTGTGTGATTGTTGTGTTTATCAGGACAACAGTACAGTCGTTAGTTTCTGTTGGACAGAAATGGGACTTGTTGCATCTTGAGAACAACATGGCTGAAGAAACTTCAGATCCTTGGACTGCTTCGCCAGTCCACCATTCCAACAGCCTCAACTGCTGCTCACCACCCGAAGTGGAGGCGCCGTGGATCACATGCGTCTTTTGGGGTCTACCCAGCGGGACATGAGAGGGTGCTGTGTTTCTGTGATCACTGAGACATGGCTAAACGACAACATTCCAGACTCCACCCTTGATCTTGACTGGCTAACATGCCACCGGGTGGACAGAGCCTCAGCCATGGCAGGAAAGACTCGCGGTGGCAGAGTCTGTGTCTACATTAACGACGCTTGGTGTCATGATGCTGTAGTTGTTTGCAGATACTGCTCACCGCTGACAGAGTTTATGTTCGTAAAATGCAGACCGTTTTACCTGCCGAGAGAATTCACAGCCATTCTGATGGTCACAGTGTGCGTCCACCCCCAACCCCAACAACAAGGACAGGAATGAGGCACAGCTGCAATGTCTCCGACCGCAAGAACCTGCGGCGCTCTGGATTGAGGAACAGCTTCGCCCATGAGGCTGTCGGGATGCTGGGCTCTCTCCCCTCTCTCCCCCTTGCCCCATGGACTTTGAACTTTTGCACTGTGGACCAATATTTGCACTACGTTGTCTATTTTAGTGTTTTTTTTGTTGTTGCACATACAGTGGTGTGAAAAAGTGTTCGCCCCCTTCCTGATTTCCAATTTTTTTGCATGTCTGTCACTCTTAAATGTTTCAGATCATCAAACAAATTTAAATATTAGTCAAAGATAACACAAGTAAACACAAAATGCAGTTTTTAAATGAAGGTTTTTATTATTAAGGGAGAAAAAAAATCCAAACCCACATGGCCCTGTGTGAAAAAGTGTTTGCCCCCTCCTGTTAAAACATAACTTAACTGTGGTTTATCACACCTGAGTTCAATTTCTCCAGCCACACCCAGGCCTGATTACTGACACACCTGTTCTCAATCAAGAAATCACTTAAATAGGACCTGAAGTGAAGTAGACCAAAAGATCCTCAAAAGCTAGACATCATGCCGATATCCAAAGAAATTCAGGAACAAATAAGAAAGAAAGTAATTGAGATCTATCAGTATGGAAAAGGTTCTAAAGCCATTTCTAAAGCTTTGGGACTCCAGCGAACCACAGTGAGAGCCATTATCCACAAATGGAGAAAACATGGAACAGTGGTGAACCTTCCCAGGAGTGGCCGGCCGACCAAAATTACCCAAAGACAGCAACGACGACTCATCCGAGAGGTCACAAAAGACCCCACAACAACATCCAAAGAACTGCAGGCCTCACTTGTCTCAGTTAAGGTCAGTGTTCATGACTCCACCATAAGAAAGAGACTGGGCAAAAATGGCTGCATGGCAGAGTTCCAAGACCAAAACCACAGCTGAGCAAAAAGAACATTAAGGCTCGTCTCATTTTTGCCAGAAAACATCTTGATGATCCCCAAGACTTTTGGGAAAATATTCTGTGGACTGATGAGACAAAAGTTGAACTTTTTGGAAGGTGTGTGTCCCATTACATCTTGCGTAAAAGTAACACCGCATTTCAGAAAAAGAACATCATACCAACAGTAAAATATGGTGGTGGTAGTGTGATGGTCTGGGGCTGTTTTGCTGCTTCAGGACCTGGAAGACTTGCTGTGATAAATGGAACCATGAATTCTACCGTCTACCAAAAAATCCTGAAGGAGAATGTCCGGCCATCTGTTCAGGATCTCAAGCTGAAGCCAACTTGGGTTCTGCAGCAGGAAAATGATCCAAAACACACCAGCAAGTCCACCTCTGAATGGCTGAAGAAAAACAAAATGAAGACTTTGGAGTGGCCTAGTCAAAGTCCTGACCTGAATCCTATTGAAATGCTGTGGCATGACCTTAAAAAGGCGGTTCGTGCTGGAAAACCCTCCAATGTGGCTGAATTACAACAACTCTACAAAGATGAGTGGGCCAAAATTCCTCCACAGTTGTAAAAGACTCATTGGAAGTTATCGCAAACGCTTGATTGCAGTTGTTGCTGCTAAGGGTGGACCAACCAGTTATTAGGTTTAGGGGGCAAACACTTTTTCACACAGGGCCATGTGGGTTTGGATTTTTTTTTCCTCCTTTAATAATAAAAACCTTTATTTAAAAACTACATTTTGTGTTTACTTGTGTTATCTTTGAATAATATTTAAATTCGTTTGATGATCTGAAACATTTAAGTGTGACGGACATGCAAAAAAATGAGAAATCAGGAAGGGGGCAAACACTTTTTCACACCACTGTATGTTCTTTTCTTGTTTTGTCTTTTTATTTGCACACAGTGGGACTGTGAGAAACGTTTTTTCAATCCATCTGTATGTTTGTATGTCATATAATGGATTGACATTAAAGAAGTTGAAGTTGATATTAATCTCATAAATGCTTGCATAAGAACTTAAAATGAAAGTCTATTGTCATCTCTGAGCCCAAGATTTAGGTTAGTTTGCAGTTTTGTTTTTGCCTCCTGTTTTGCAGATGATAAATTAAATTAATACACACGTTTAATATTTGAAATGCTGGGATGAATAATTCATGACGATAAGATTAAAAGTAAAGCGTAAAAAAAGAGAAAGTCAGTAATCACCAGTACACAAATTCAGAACAAGTCAAAATGAATTTTTAACTGCTTGGGCCCACTGGTCTCTCTATTCTAGTTTGTGTGTTGGGAGCTGTTGAATTAATGGTTTGCATCTTGACCTCATTCCACCAAATGTAGTCTGAGAGTTTTCCTTTGAAGCTGATTTATAGCAAAAACATACGGTCTAATGCATCTATTCAGGGGGTCTAATGAACGCAATACCTTAATACCAAGTAATGCTAATCCATGCTTGCTCACAACAGACAGACATGATCATTACCATCATCATAATTATTATTCATGTAAGGCAATTAATGTTGCTCGTGCCTCAATTCTGATGACTTCATTAGCATGGTGTTAAGGCAGCGATGGGAACATCCAAAAAGTAGATCAGGAGAGAGAGTGTGAAATGTATAGATTTTGGAAGACACTGAGGTTTGTGTTGCGCATTATGTCCCTAACAGGAGATTAAACTGATCCGTTAATTAGTAAACATGTGTCATACTACTACTGGATACGCAACTGTGTTCAGGCCAATTAATCCCAACATTTTGAGTAAACAGTAGCGTTTTCTGGATATCTAACAGAGCATTGTGATGTATAACTGAATATACATGCAAAAAAAAAAGAAAAAGAAAAAAAATAAGATATCAAGTCCATTTATCCATAGGTGTAAATAATGAAGACTAGCTGGCTAAATCCTTTGACATGTCAAGCCAGTCCTGGCAGAGGATGAAGTCTCCCAGTCAAAATAAGAAGTGAACTAAAGGCAAGATAAACAATCCTACCAACCTGTTTTCACTTAGGATACATATTTGTGGCCATTTATTCTGACTTTCAACACATGGAAAAGTCTCTGAACTTGAAACTTTTGAACGTTTTCGGGCTGATGAGAAATTATAAATGAGCGCTTGCAGTTTTGTAATGTCAAAAAGAAGATTTCATGCAATTTCTGCTCCATAAAATGCAGACAAAATGCACTTGACCACATATTAATAGATCCCCTCAGCAAAAATACACATGGAAACTATATCATTCATACAGAATCTCCCATGAGTTGTTGCCATTCATGCTGACAGATAAAATATTGAGATGGATCTTGGGTGGATACTTTAAAATTCACATATTGTAAATGGAATATCGAATATGAAAAATGTGATGATAATGTACACTCAGAAAGGATATAGGCCAAGCGCAGACCGAACAGTGAAAGTAATAGGAAGAGCCCTACTTTGAAGGGGTAAAATGTGCCATTGAGTATCACAAAAATTGTGGTGATTACTGTACTGTGCAGTACAGAGAATATCTTTGCATTACCTACCTATCACAGTGAGAGGGGAAATCTCTCCTCCTCAGGCCAACACTCATATGAGCTCCTGATCTGCTGTAGATGAGATGGAAGGACAGCTCACGATGAAGGGATTGTGTGTTGTGTAATTGTAAATGATTACTGTCTTTACTGGCGGTAGCCAGGCACTCTATTTCTCGCTTCCTTTCTTTCAGCATCAGCAGCTGGTTGAAATTCTTTTATGGTTTCTGAGACCAAAAAAAGAGCCTAATTCCACCAAATGGTGAGCAAAAGAGAAAAAAAAAAGCTTCCCAGTGTAGATATTTCCACCCAGAGAAATGAAATATTAAACGTGTTCATTATACCCTCAATTTGCAGTTATTTCTCATTGCACACGGCCATTTTCCCATTTTCCCCGCTCTCTTATTGGCACTGTGCTCAGGGCCTTGAGAGAAATCTCTCTTTTATTATTTAAATCCATGCATGGGGGCTGAGCCAGGCGAATCATCTCACGTCTGCTAGCCTACTCCCTAATTCTGATTGGCAGCTTGATACACACTCAACGGATGGAGAGGGTGATAATGCCTGTGACAAAGAAAAAATATCTCCTCCCTGTTATGTTTTTATTGGTAATGGGGAATATGGAGTTCACACACAATAAAAGTAGCCTTAATAATTGAAAGTGGCAATGGGCTGTGTCCATGAGTCTGTAGGGCTGTCAGCGCAGCGATGTAAATTTCTTTGACATGTTTTTGTCTGGCTAAAACTTTAATGTCGTGGGTGTGACCAATCGGATGCAAATGTTGTTTTCATCCCTCGCCGATGAGATGACCTCTGTCATTTCCCTGGGGAAATCAAGCTTTTAAAAGTATTTGATAGCTGTAACTCCACACACACACATACGCACGCTCACACGCAAGCACACACTCATATTCTTGCTTGGGGAAAATGCATCACACATAAACCGAGATACTGAATGCACATACAAACACATGCCTGTATACAACGGGGTCACACACGCAGGCACGAACACAAACACACACACGCTACAGGAAATATGTACAGACATGCAGATCTAAACTCAAGTTTACACAGTCTAAGCATCAGTACTCTCATATCCTCGCCAACCTCCTCACCCGCTCATTGATGCTTGGCTAATACATTCAACATGTGACTATACTGTATGCCTCAAACACACACTTGATTAGATTAAAAGCACTCTTTCATGGCGAGTATAATGGTTTGGAGCACGGAAGGTGGACACAGCAGTTTCTCTGTCAGCCTGTCACAACCTTTGACAGGATGAAGAGGCCACATCTCTCCCTATAACGAGTCCAGGCTCTGCTGCTTACAGGCATCCGCACCCAAAACACCGACACACACAACACATCATTTGCTGTGTACATATTATGTGTGTGTGTGTGTGTGTGTGTGTGTGTGTGTGTGTGTGTGTGTGTGTGTGTGTGTGTGTGTGTGTGTGTGTGTGTGTGTGTGTGTGTGTACATGTGTGTGTGTACGTGTGCGCCTGTGTATGTGCGTGTCATGTGGATAATGCTGCATGCGAAGGCCAGCTTTAATATTGGTCTGGAATAACGGGCTCTTTTGTACATTGTGAGGCAGCCAGCATCTGAGACCAATAAAATAGTGGCCCTTGGGTCACTGCTCCAAGGATGAAGGAAGAAGATATAATCATACACAGAGGACACAACACCTTTTTTGTGCTTTCTCCGCATATTTGGGTGCGAAGAGAGTACGGGTCCTTCATAAGTTTAATATTTTCACAGTGTGACCTTTTGTCACTAATAGAGTGGCTCACCAATAAGCGTATATATTGTATCTTTAGGGGGTGCAGCCATATTAGTGCAGCAATTGGCTGTAGGAGGAGGAGGAAGACTAGCCGCACGGAAGACACATGGTGTTAAGGCGGATACAGACAGGAAACACGTGTGTGTGCTTATGGGCAAGGATGTGTGTCTGCATGTGTGTGATTGTGTGTTAGATTGCGCATGTGTTAGAGACATGGTGTTCATGACTCTTTTCTTTGCAATATACGTCATAATGACATTTGGAATCTCTCTGGAAAATGGAGCCTAAGCCAAGTAGGTTGACAGTCAGAAACCACAAGCCAGAGTTAAGCCTCAGCATCGCAGTGAACCATATGCTAAACCCATGTCATGCCCAACTCCGAAGATCCAGCAGCAGCAGCCACTGACTAAAGCCCTAAGATAAACATAGCAGGGAAAACAATTTGAGGCTTTTTTGAGCAATTTGTTTGATAAAAGGCACAAGTTTCAAGTTTGCAGAGACGAGCTGAGCTCAGTTTCTTCTTGTATATGTGCCATGTTGTCTCAGGCAATGATGTCTCATTATCTTATATTAGGCTAAAGTGCAGATGTGCTCCTAACTGACGTTTTGCAGGTTGCAATATTCCTCATCCATTTCCATCCAGTGATGTAATGGAGTCATAACTACCTCCACCCCTCAGTCGTAGCAGCAGTGTGATTGGCCAGCAGGGACTGTAGCCTGTGCTACTAGCACCTGTTGTGAGTGACTCCAGCAGTCTGAAAAAGCACTTTATCCCCTGTCTCCCCAACAATCATTACAGCCAGCTTACTGGGTTATTATAGCCCAACCTTAGCGCGTTTACACTGACTGCCAGATATCCTTGTGGGTGTATTCTTCATCTGCTTCTTGATGTTATTTCCCTCAACCTTTTTCATCCCCCAGGTTGCAAAGACAACTTCTCTTTATTTCGGGCAGGTAATAATTAGAGCAGACGGGTTGTTTGATTTCCACCTTGATAACACCTTCAGAATGTTGTCAGAGAGTGTAAACACGTACCCACTCTTAGTTTGGCTCCTTTCATTTGAATCATTTGTTCTTGTCGCTTTTTGAAAAACAGGTTGTTGTGGTGTTTGTGTGTGCTTATGCATGTGTCTGTTTGTTGGCGGTGTCTCTGTGAGTGTGTATTGTCTTTTTCGACTGTGCGTGCACCAGTGTTCCTCCGTCGTCGTGTTTTTTTTTTTTTTTTTTTTTTTTTTTTTTTACATGCAGGTGTGTGTGTCTGTGCATGTGTGCGTGTTGCATGGAGGTTAGGTTTTTTGATCTTAGTGGGGAGACGTGAGTCGCCCTGGGCTGTGAGGCTCATTAGGTATGTACTCCTCTGAATGCGAAAGTATTTGTTAAACCACATGACAAGAATACCTCTCTGCTGCAACAGATGTGTTGTAATTAGAGAGGGCTTAAGTTGTCTTAGAGCTGTGTGGAAAGTCATCACCAGCTGATAAGTTTACGACAGTGCCCTACCCCTTCCTCATACACACAAACACATACACACACATATACACGCACACACATTATGTGCAAAGCAAATCAAGCAGGCGAACACCACACAGAAAAACACATCTAAAAAACAAATGGGAAGTAACATTCAACACGCACAAAGTTTTGCATTGAGGTAAAACAACATTAAAAAGATTTCTTCATAGGGAAAAACAAATACCTATTTAATATGTTTAATTTAGGAAAAATAAAACAGAGTATGTTTACTTGAGAAAAAAACAAAAACAAAATCAAATAAATATTATTTTAATTTATCTTCTGAAAATATAGCCACTAATGTTCTATATATAATGACAATATTTACTAAGCAGTTTTATGGCTGAAGTGATATGTTAACCCAGCATTCGAGTCTTTGACCCTAGAGACAAAGAGGGCAACTGATCAGAGCTATTATCCATTCTGCAGTGAATCAGGAAGATAATGGCCTATCTGTCAGCATGGGGCCACCATAAAGCCATTAACACCTTTTGTTGTCCCCCTCCTGTTCTCCAAACGTGCTGGGCAGTTCAAAAAGGCAAATGAGGCAATCTGTTAGCTTCGCTTCGACCCTTCATTCCCCCTGATCCGAGCATGTGCACACACTCTGATGAGCAGACACGCAGCTATGTAGAAACATTATGATTTGTTCAGACCTACTGTCTTGTATCCAGATCCAGCTGAAATGTATTTGTGTAGGAATGCAGGTAATACTTTGCACCTGAGAGCATCTGAAGTGACCACTTGTAACTTAATTTCTGTTGCCCAGTCTTAAATGTACAGTTTTATAAGAAACACATATGCACTATAAAACACCCTAAAAACAGAGAGAAAGAATGAAATTCAAATCTAAGTTGTAATTGTTTGGCACGGCCTAATTAGCTGTTTTTTTGACAGCCACTGCTACAGGCATACTACAAAGTTTCCATCAGTAGCATCTGGTGTGCATTTGTACTTATTTCACTCTAAAAACACTATTTTGGACATAATGCACCAAAACACACACATACCTTCTAATGTGGGCTTTCAGCAACAATTGCTGTTTTTAGTGTCAACCACGACATTCAAGTGAATTGTGTAAATCCTGAGTGTTGTCAGTAGTTTATGGACTTACCATGTGTAGAGGCTATAGTGTGGCACTTTATTTGCTCTGGCTGAAGTGAGGTATGCGAGAGTAACTATCATTACTGGTTAGCACAGCTGGCAGTGCTAGGTAATATGGCGAACAGGTAATGGCTTGCTATGAAGTGAACTAGCCCGGCCTGAGGTGTTAAAGCTGCACTCAGACTCAGTCTTGGTCAAGAGTTATGTCCGTTTCTGGTGCGGTTTGCCTTTATCTTCGACTCTCATCATTCGTTCCAAGGCCTAATTTCCTACCCGGCACAGCGCAGATCCAGGTGCATTGGCATTTTTGTGCAGTTCAAGGGACTTTTTTCTGTGCTTGCGGCACAACTTTCATTGATCAACATGAACCTGGCTGCGCAGAGATGGGCAGAACGACGCAACAGGGGGTGTGTCGGTAAAGGCGATTAACCTCCCAGACAAGTATGTCAGTTTCCTCCTGTGTAAAGATTGTTTGGTGGTGCCAGTCAGCTCCCTGTTTTAGCCATTAGATTTGAAGGGTGTGAGAGAAGCTGATTTGATTGGCCATGAGTGAAGTTGGCTGTGACACACCTTCTAATTATTTATTCCTCCTACTTACACTGCGCTGTGCCAGAGTTGCGCCCTCTCTTGTATTCACCAAAATACCAAATAAGTGGGCCACACCTGCGCTTGCACTGCACCTGCACTGCACCTAAGCGGACGTAATTAGGACTCCCAAAGTTAACTTACATCCTCCCCAAACCCACTTATGGTAAAGTAAGTGTGGTTGACACAATGTCACGAGCACAGCATTTTACTATAAACTCTTTTTTTTTTTTTGTTGCATAAAAATACTAAAAATAAAATATATCTATTAAAGTTCCTAGCCACAGATTTACTCACATTATTGTGTCACCTGATGACTTTTGATCTGTCTAAATGTAGATTGTTAGTTTTGTTGGATAGTTTATCAAATTTTAGTAGGCTAATGAATTTACTTACATTAAACTAACAGTATCTGATTGAATGATGAGAATCTGGAATTTAACAATTATTTTTCATTTATTATACCATTTGTCTTGTTTGTCTTATATCCGGTGAGTAAACTAGATAATTCTCTGAAAATGGCATTTGGTTTAAGACTGAGTGCTTGATTTGAATTTTTAAAAATGTTATGGAAATGTATGCTCTGCAAGAAAAAAAAAATCTATGATTTAGGTAGATGTTTGCATGAGTAAATATCTAAAAACACAGTTTATGTAAATAAAATAATGAAAATGCACTAAAACCCCTGATCTAAAAAAGCTTCAAAAGGCTTCATTTGTGAATTATAATTTCTAAAAATGTTCTAAAATATGGCTAATGACGCCAGACCCACAACTTCATTAGTTTCATAGCTTGCCACCTTTTTTTTTTTTTTTTTTTTTACTGTTCTAGAGTTTACAGGTCAGTATGCATGTGGCCTGGGCAATTGAATCCAAAAGCATATTTAGTGCATTCATACCTGCTTTACTTGGTATGTGATCACTCGAATAGTTAGTCAGTTACTTTTGGGACTGTTGAAAGTTATAAAACTTGGATAAATTCCCTGCACTTTGCATCTAAATGGATCTTTTTACCACTTAACACCATTTGAACCACACTTCTGAAAGACTATATATTGGCCAATGGATGGACTAATGAGGCCAGTATATGGGGTCGGGGGGTGGGGGTTGAACTTATCTCTCTAGCTCTCTATTTTTGTCTTTTAACATCATTTTTCACATGTAGAACTGAGTGCCCTCTGTGGAAAGCATATTTATTTCAAACTACTTTGGATCAAGTATATCAGCTCATTGACATGGATGCACATACAACACACTTATCCAACATTAGAAGTCTTTATTTTCCTTTGAAGTTCTCAAACTGTCAAATTAGCATTGATGAAAGAGTCAGTATTAAGCATCTCTGAGATCCAGCCAGGAAACACAGCTGTGGACAACCTATCTTCATCTCTCTCCCTTTCCACCCCCCCCCACCTCCCCGTGCCAGTGTTATCCCTCCTCCTCCTCCTCTGATAGCTGGAGATCCCAGTGGCTCCCTTCTTTGCTTCCCTCTTCTCTCTTTCCTCCATCTCTTTCTCCCTCTCCTGTCTGTGTTGCCTTTGGCAAATTGGCAAATTGTGTTTTACTAACGTGGGTACATGTGTTAAGTGGGGATCAATTGTTTGTTTAACAGGGTGCCTCTATTAGACTGGGAGGGTGTAATTAGTGGGAAGGCCTTTTCTTAACACAGGCAGCATCAGTGAGGGGAGGGAGGAGTACAGGCTGTCCAATCAATGCCAAATCTCAAGGAAGTATCGGCTGTAGTTTGGTTTAGGGGAAATTAAATTTATGATAAATCTCATTGGCAGGCTGGAGCCTCAGCATTCAGTGAAGTTGTCCTCAGCGTCCTACTGTGCATCCTTGGTTGCTAATCAAGTATCCATAATGAACTTGCACAGGGCATGGATAAAAGCCCAATAATATGTGATTATTCCCATAGCCATTTTACTGGTCTGCTTTGTTCAGATCAAAGAGGCTCAACACCTCATACCTACTGTGGGCTGTGGTCCCTACACTTGCCAGCTCAGCAGATCAGCTAGCCATGCCAAGAAATTACCAACAACAGAGAAACAAAGCAAATTCTGCCCATACTCCCCCCTTCTGCTCCAAACAACAATCACACACATAGAGAAACAGTCACAACTGCATGGAGGCTTCTTTTTATTGGCTTCAGACTTAGACCTGCAGGTTTTCTGCAGCAGGTGTGTATGAGTTTGAAAAACAAAGGTAGAAGAGCTGGACAGATTGTATGTGTATGACTGTGGTCAACACAAAGACAAAACAAACAAAGTAAATGGACTAACGCGTATGTGGCACTGTAGCAAATGGTTTATGTGTGTAAGTTTTTGTATATAAACTTATAGTATGTGTAGCTTGTGCGCGCATTTGTGTGTAAGTGTGTGTGTGTGTGTGTGTGTGTGTGTGTGTGTGTGTGTGTGTGTGTGTGTGTGTGTGTGTGTGTGTGTGTGTGTGTGTGTGTGTGTGTGTGTGTGTGCGTGTGCGTGCGTGTGCGTGCGTGCATGTCCAATTGCCTGAGGACAGACTACAGCCTATTGGCAGCTCTAGTTGACAGTATGTCAGTATCCCTGTGGCAAGGATGTTAACAGGGAGACTTATGGATATTTTGGACATCTGATCCTTATAGATACTGGGGGGGCTTAGGAATTGAATTGAATTCTCCAAGTGAATCAGTTGCATGCACAAAAACTCATTTTCTGGTGGATTATATACTGTACACGTTATTTTCATACTGCCTGTCAATGCATATAATCCATTTAGAAAATGGACACTCAGCCTATGTGTTTGTATATGACTGTCACCAATGTTTGCTTTTGCTTTTTGGAGTTTGCAATAGAGGTTGAAGAGGCAGGATTGCAAATGATAGGTTAGATGAAATAAATTACACACAGATCCCCCTCCCCACCCGTTTTCTCTCTATCAAAAAAAAAAACATTTTCATGAGCACAGCACTCCGGCTAATTGTATACTCCAAACAAAATTGTATTTGGCATGTTCTCATATTGCTGTCAAACATGGTGCTGCAGGCAAATACAAGTATACTCACTGCGACTCCAGTTATCTTCATTAAATGGCATCCATGTCAGATCAAAGAGCTTGTGTGTCACAGCGAGAGCAGATACAACCCGAAAGTTCCCCTAAAAACAAATAAACACAGATATCCCAAAAACTAGTATGTGTATATGAAAATAAAGCAAGCAAAGTACATGAAACAAATCCTGTGATGTTGTTGGCTGGTTGCAGGCGACAGTGTATTTGGGGCAGTGTCTGAGTCAAAAGCTTGGTATAGCCAGTCCAAGGCAACAAAACTGAAACAAACTTCAGGTCCTGTGGTTTTTCACACATACACCATTTAGCTTGTGCAAACATACTAAATTCTGTTTTAATTTAGTTTATTGCTGGCTTTAATCTTTAAATTTCACAGTGGTACTAATAAGCACTCAACAGTGTGAACGTGTGAAGGGGCTTTAAATTGTTAAGCTGTGATCTCCAGACCAGCACTATAAAAAGACAAATGTGTTGTATTGTCCTCCCCAGAGCTTTAACTTGAAGAAAAATATATTAACGTTTAGATGGTTCCAAGTAGTAGTACATTGTTTTAACTTTGGAATTACCAATGAAAATGCAAGAGACTATGAATATTGTTATTATATAATATTATATGATAATGTCTGTTGTTAATGTGTTCGAAGCCTAAACCTGAAGCTGTTTCTCTGCTCATGTGATAATAGGTATTAACTATGACATGCTTAATCCTGCATCTTGGTCCAACAATCAGCTCAACTATCTTGACTGCTTGCATTCCTTCTCCAATATGGTCGTGCAACATAACTGTGGATGCTCAAAGCTCATTGGATACTTCAGCAGGGTGTAGTCTGAGTGTGCATGCTATGCTAACGGGCAGCTGCAGTGTGGCAGCAGACACGGTGCTGAGTGAGTGACAGTCTCAGAAGCTGCATGCCAGCTGATGCTGTCTCCTACCAACACCAGTCTGGCAGCGGCAACCATTGTTGTCACCGCTGATGTCACACGCCAGCTAAATGGCTGTGACTAAGGGACTGAATATACTCTGTGGTGGACGTGCACAGGGACAACTGCGGACATCATGGATGCGTAGTAGATCTGTTTATTCTACTTTCTGGAGTCCATTGGAGGATGTGCTCAACACATGCGCAGTGCATTTACATCTATAGGGAGGAGTATTATATATATTAAAATTAATTATACAAATGAAGGTAGGGTCCATTAGTGAAGTTCCTCTTTGCCCTGTTAAAATGATTGCATTACATTATTAGTACTAACTCAACCCTTGCTGTATTTGTTTCAAATTAAAAGCCTTGTAGCATTTCAGTAGACAGAAACCAATTTCTTAACAAGGCTGTTATTATGAAATATTTACAGGAACATGTTGTGTCTGAAATCAGACAGTAACACTTCAGATGCGTAATTCCGAACAACCGTTGAAAATAGCATGATTATTTTGTTGACTGAGCCACAGCTTGACCGCGCGAGCTAACACGCAGGTGCGGTTGTCAGTAGGGCACTCATAAACTTAAACAAATAGCACTAAATCTTTGGTAGCGCTGGACATCATCTCACAGCCTCTCTTCAAATTCAGCGTCCTTTTTCGTTCTATCGGACCCTCGCGTACTCACAGAGATGGAAACCCTACTAACAGCTTAAGCCAACCGTCCTCTAAGGCAGCAGTCACACCAATGAGGCAATGTGGCACCATCCTGCAGGGTTGTACTGAAGTGTGGGCGTATCTTTACACGGCCCATTTGTGCGACATGTTGTGAACTTTAACCTTTCAATCCAGAAGGTGGTGGTAATGCACCTAAAAGCTGTTTGGCATTAAGCAATAAAAAAAAAAAGAATTTTAACCACGAACCCTGACAGATTTTCTAAAACTAATAAAGGAACAAGTGGCATATTAGATGTCTTTAAATTGTTTTGTAAGTATATACTGTGTGTATATTTTGAATGGAACAGTCTCATTTAAGCGTTGTTGACGAGAAGAGATGCTGGTGAGGACAAGTTCAAACATTTCCCACAACACAGTATCCCAAATAAATAATTATTAGTAATCAGACCAAACCTGCTCTATGTCTTACTGACACAAAATGTAAATGCTGTCCATGTGTAATGATATCTAACTAAACCAATCTAAGGTACCGTATTGTGCTTTCATTGTTACTAGGCTACCTGTTGCTATACTTTGGTAGTTATTTTAATGATTATAGAGGTTACGTTCGATATGTAGTTATGGGAATGCATCCATATGAGTGAAACTGACATTTTTTTTTAATAAAAACTGCAATTATTTTTCAGTACCCAATGCAGGCCCCACTCACATTTAGTGTAGCCTAAACACGCTACCTTCATTCAAATGAATGGGAGGGCAGACGTTGTTCCTGCATGATTTAGTGTGACTTTAACAGAAACTAGCTAATAGACCACAGGTTATGCCACGATAACAATATCATAGGAGTAGAGGCAGTGTATGGATGATCTGTCTGTATCATATGACACAAGCAGTAAAAATCATTTATATTTTCCTCATTTAAATCTCATTCTAACTGACGTACAATGAGAGTATGCAGGAATTATTAGTTGTGTACAGACAGATAAACACGGATAAGAATGTGCACAAACACGAACACACACCCTCATTGTCGCTCTCTGAATACAGTGCACTGAATAATAGCAGTAAAACATAACAATGCATACAGATGAATGAGTGTTTGTGAATAATTTGTTCCCACAACTATTTATTTATAAGAAAACCATGAGTAAAAGGCAGGAAGCGAGGTGCATTTCCATAGGAAGCACTGAGCTAGTTTTACTTTCATCACATTACTAATCTAAACAGCCTAGCCATTCTCCAACTAAGTAATAAGTGGCAGAGTGACATTCGAGTGGGGCCACCCCTTCTCATCTATTGTTGCGGCTTTTGAAGTTCCTTTTCAGGTCATTAAGCTCCATTTCCCATTCACAGAGAGCTTGTGTGGCGGCCGTTTGAGCACAACAATGGACCCTAATGACTTGACGCTTCTGTTTTCATTCTCCACCTCTCACCCCTCCTCCCTCCTCCACCTCTTTACCCACTTCTCCATTCGCCCCCTACAATCGTCCCCTTCACCTCTTTAATGGTGGCTTGCACCCCTCGTTTGGCTGCCCACATTTTTTATGGGGTATTGTAATGAGCTGCAGCTGTGGGGTAAAATCTGGGTGTAATGTTAACCCAGGCAAAAGAGGGTGACCCAGAGCAGAGGTCAGCACATTGTGTTAGTGCCAAGCCTAAGGTCTATTAGAGGCTGTAAAGGTTATTTTCTGAAGCTATAGCATACTGCAGCAACACCCCTTCACACACACACACACACACACACACACACACACACACACACACACACACACACACACACACACACACACACACACACACACACACACACACACACACACACACACACACACACACACACCCCTGGACATAGAACATTGTCAGATACTCCCTCGTGAGATTTTTGAACGGGCACATTTCTGTTTTGTCACAAAGTGCCACTTAACTGGTGAAGAATCTACAATTGGTGCGTGTAAGAGGGCTGATAAACTGTGGTGGAGTGGAGTGGCTGAGGCATTAGCGGTAGCTGGGGAGTGAAGTACCTGTTGTTATGTGTTCAGTTGGCATTCTGACGTGGTCAAACGACGGAAAACAAGGATGTTTTGAAAAAGCTGTTTTGTAGACAAGGGATGAAAGGACCTGTATGGATGAGTTTGTGCACAACAGACAATCATTTATACACCTCACACAAGCCCACAAACACACAAATATGACCTATATGTAAAATTTTAAAAAGCAGAGTGAAAAGGCACATAAACAAACACACAGACATTGGAGGATAATCTATCATACCAGAGTAAGTAATATATTTACTCATGACTTCAAATAGATGCGCCACAGTGGCCTTTCCTCAGCAGAGCTGGTCAGGGCAAAGACCATTTATCCTCTTTCCAGTACAAGTGGCAGGCAAAGCGGTAACCCCGAGCTGAAAAAACAAAAGGCACAAAGCCAATCGGCGAAATCAAACTGACCCCTGTCACTCTGTCTCTCTGCAACTGGCGTAATCTTAATTGAATCAGCCTTACAGAAAGATGTTGACACTGAGAGATTGCACAAACCTGGGAGGCCTTGGAAGACCAGTGGAGGTACTAGGGGGGGAAAAAAAATGAAAAAAGTTTGCCCCACCTATTCATTAATGTGTCCCACAATGTCCCACTCCCCCATTTCTCACTGTCTCAGGGAGATAATGCTCCCCCTTCCACTCCTGACAGACAATTTGATCATTCACTGTGGTCCACTGAGGAGGCCTCCAATTTTTCAGCCATGTCTGGCAAACACAACCAGACAACTCACTGTCCACACATCCACGGCTATCACATGAGCAACACTGTACGCTGTGTCCAGGGTGAACACACTTTAAGAAACTATCATCCCAGCCTCCACATGCTGTCGTCACACCTCATTTTTCAGGTCAGAACTATAAAAATATCCATCAGAGTGAGTTACCATCATCAAAATCAACCAATGGTGGCTTGAAATGAACAGCAAACAAAAGATCAAGGGTGAAGTCTACAGTTTGGGTTCAATGACATGTTTGTTTTCATGTGAAGCATTGATTGGCTGAGTCCTCCTCATGGGACCCATCCATCATGGCGCTCTCCATTGTGTCTTTATTGGCACCCCATCGCAGCATGTATAACCTTTCAGAGTCACTAATAATCACTTCTACCCTGAGGACTATAACACAAAGGTTGAAGTAGTGTTTCTCACACCACTCATTTGATTGCTTATCTATACTGCTGAGTTTTCATTCAGTCATACCATCTATTCATACTACATCATAATATTTCAAACAGTGTTTGTATTAGTAGAGCAACATCAGTAGTTTAGTGGCTATCATGTATCATGTAGCCTACTATAAAACACATTCATCTGTATTTCTCGATATCAGTGTATTATATTTTTCAATTAAAAAGACTTTAGTCCAATATTCTAATATTTCGATTTTACAATCTCATGAAAAATATGTGGGATCACTCCAATATCGCCCGCCTCTAACAACGCTACGTTTCTGGATTTTAAGAAATGAGATGGGATAGTAAACATCCCAACGAATGCCAGCAACAAGGTTATCTATTCAAGTGGAATTGTCTACTATGCGATGAGAAGTGACAGAGTTAGGAAACACCCTAGTCCTGGCTTGGCCAGATCTGCATATGAATGGCAGGCTGTTCCATGCAGGTGGCATGCGATAAGAGCCCTAATCTAGATGAAAGACCTCGGCGCAGGCCTCCCTTATTAGCTCTGATGAAGCCGGGGTGCGGGTAGAATGCTAATAGCCAGATTCCTCCCTCCACATCCAGCCTGGTTTCCAAGGCCGACTCCCAGCTTTGCTTTCAGCTAACCGATATAAACAAGGCCCGGGCACATTGACGGCGGGATCACATCAAAAAGCGAAATGGCTAGCTTTGGCACGACAGCAGGAAGAAAGGCTAACGCATATAAGGCCAGCGTAGTGTGTGCCATCATTTGATCAGCCCTGTCTCTGCCACCATGTAGAAACCGTGTCTTGGACATGAGCAGAGACTCCAGATTCTGCCTTGGGGCAACTGTCATGCATTATGCATGTTCTTTATTCATACAATTATTGATAACGCTTTACACATTGGTGATTATTCCTTCATTCATTATTGCAGTCCCTAATGTGTTAGCATTAAATATATTGTTATTAATGTCAAGCCATTTGATGAGTGTCTTTGTTGTCAATGGCCTGTGTCTCATTTCTGTTTCAAAGCCCAAAGCAGGAAGAGAGACCACTGGAGTGATTAGGGACAGGGTTGGAGTGAAAACGGAAGGAGTTACTGTATACTGAGAGTGAGGGAGGAGGGAAATGAGCTTCACACACTCACCTACCAAAGAGAAATTACAAATGTTTGCCAAAGCAGTTTTGAGGGATTGTTAGTCCCAGTGCTGTAGCAAAAGGAGCTGAGTAGGAGTGCATCCTTAGAGCTGTGCTATAGCGTAGGATGCTAACAGGGCAGAGGCTGAGGCATGCCCTGGAGCACCTCTGATGCAGGGTGTCTCATGGCAACACGGTCTCCTTCTCTTTCTCTCCTTGTTCTCCCACCTGTCTCACCTTCATCCTCTCTCTTATTACACACACACACACACACACACACACACACACACACACACACACACACACACACACACACACACACACACACACACACACACACACACACGCACACACACGCACACACACGCACACACACGCACACACACGCACACACACGCATGCACACCCCTTCTACAATCCTCTTCCGCCCTGAATCTCTACCATGATTTTGATAGATCGCATCCAAGAACACAGAGGGTAAGTCAATGCATCAATGGTAACCTAAATAATTCATTCTGCATGTGTACACAGTCTTAATTACACTTAATTATTTATAGCCCCTAAACCAGGGAGCCATATTTTTTTCCAACAATTGGGGAGTTAATTTTGACTGTTACCTATTTTTATTCTGAAATAATCCATGAAAAATAATCTTTCATAAAGTGCGTGTGACAAGACAGAACAGAAGTGTTAGAATTATATTTTGTCATGAGTTCATTATAATGCATGACTATCTTGCTCTACTAATTACCCAGCAATATAAGTGACTAGTTATAATACATATTACATGTCTTTTCAAAATCTGCAAACCACACTTCACATATTTTGCATATAAAACATGTAGAAATGATTTAAGCAGTCCCCCGAGTTATGAGTACTTACTGAGCATCAACAAGTAGCTCAGCGAAGGTGAGTGCATGCAGCCTTAAATATTTCCTGTCCTCTCAGAGAAGCTGTGGAGTTCACACACCCTCTAATAGAGCAGGGTATCATTCAAAAATTGTTGATACCATTACAGACCCCATAATGTCTCTATCAGTTACTACACTATACTTTTTTGATACCAATTTTATGAGATCCAATTTACGATGGAGACAATTTAATTAATCTTGGAGTACAAATCTTTAGGTTTAATGCTTTTACTCCTTTAGGTTGTTTTCTGTGACTACGATGCACAGATACCTCTTCAAAAACTCACATGCAAACATAGACTGTATATAAAAGTGGAGGTAACTTCCATGTCTGACAAGCGAGGTCTATGCAGAAGTGCAATACCACCGAGGGCCGTTAGGGGTTGGGTCCAAAAAGGCTCTGGCTCCATAGACTCACATTCAACTTCTCATTCAACAAAGTCAATACATTTTTTCCAAAACTTTTTAAAGGTGTCATTCATTAAAGTCACTCCTTATTTTTAGTTTTCTGGTGGTCCACTTGAAAATAATCTAATCATTATTTTTTATGTATGTTTTTTATGTAATTTTACAACGTATTGATGTTCCCTGAACGCCTGACATACTCGCCATTGCTGGATGCTACAATTTACTGATGTAAAAAAAAAAAAAAAAAAAGTCTTATATTGTATATGTAGATGCTATTTAACCGGCTGTGTAAAGAGAGCCTCCCGTTACTTTGGGGCATGCAACTCAGACAGGTATGTGGCACAAAATGTTTTTGAAAAGAGAGAAAAAAGCTGTCCAAATGTGAAATTTAGTTAACTAAGTTGAGTGATTCTATCTGTGTGGGGAGGCTGCCGAAGCAGAAGCAACCTATGGTAAACGTGAACGTAGCAAAAGTTATGCATTTTAAAATGAAAATGTGTTGGCGTAGCCTCGGTCGTGATAATTTGAGCTGAATGACTAAACTTTTTTTGGTCGTACATAGTATGGAAGCAAATCAGTGGGTGCCGTAAAATCATCCAAGTTCAATGCCAAACCATACAAAAAAACTCAACTGATTGCTGAGTCTACACCTGCAAGCTGCTATCTAACCAACTAAGAAGGGGCAACACAGTCAGGTGTACTTCTCTTTTTTTTTTGTGAGCTACAGCAGCTGGCACCCCCCATCTCCAGTTGTTGGGAATATTCCCTCCACTGAATACACACTGATAAATATATGGATTAAATCCTCCATTCAACTCCTGCTAAGATATAGTCAGAATAGAGTAGTGCAAAGGATTACAGTGGTTTGGTGGGCTAAACTGCTGTATGGTGTTATTCAATAGTGTACAACTGTTGTTCATCTGTCAACAAACAACTCACTTAACCCATGATTGATGAAACCGCTCTTTCCAGTGATAGTCATGACATATTACAAAATACATGGGTATCATTTCAGTTTATATTCTCCAGCTGGTGTGTCAAGCACAGAGAGGCTCCCAGGAATCCACAACCTAATTTGTTCTTACATACCAAACTGTGATGAGGTTGGACAATGGGATATGTACTAATGTAGCTAAGCATGATTACTGGCTTAGTCAACAAGCAAATGGTCTGCGCATAGTGGAAAAGGAATAGACAGACAGAGAGACAGAAGATTGCCCACATTCCTGTGTCGGTGTCAGATTGCCAGGGTATTCCTCAAGTTTGATCCTAGTTCAATAAATACAAAATCTGTATTTCCAAAGCAGGACTGGACTGTCTGTGGGGCACGTGAAAGCTGCTGACCTCTAAGTCAACTATTTAGTGAATCAACATTATCATTCCAAGCTCCTTTGCCCCAGCTGAAACATTAGCCCCTCTTAGGGCTGAGGCTTTCTGGGATGTTTCCAGTCTAGCCGCCAGCGGGGCTCGTCCTGGGACTGCTGGAGCCAACACAGCGATCCAGTTACCCTTCTGTGTGTTGCATTACAAAAAGAGCACATTTGGTTCTGCTAATCAGCTGTAATGCTATTGCCATCGATAAAGTGTGTGAAACATCATTCTTGAGTGATATTCCTCAAGTCATTTAGCCTGGTAATTGACTTTTAAAGTAGTCTGGGCTGAGGAGTGATACTACAGACCAGGTGGGCTGGATAGAAATATATCTATCATTTCTTTGTGCATGTGTGCATGTGGATGCAATGGTGCGAGGGATGAAGAGGCAATGTAGAAGGGAGGTGGAGACAGACATTTTCCAGCGCCCCAAAAGTAGGAGCATCTTTGCTCATTCACTCTCTCTCCCCACGTGTTACTTAAAGCAGATAATGCACAAAGCTTCTCTCCTGAGCTGAGGAGGCAGCATATTGATTTTGTCTTAGATGAGGTCTCTGAAACCTCATTTACTCCCGTTGTCATCATGGTGGAACATCAGTGTCTGACAAGCTGCACTTCCCCCCTATATCTATCCCGACGGCCATCTTGGAAACTGTTGAGGGATGCTAATGTGTGCGGGCATTAGCGCTGTCCTCTTCCAGTAACACTGTTGACAGAGAGCTTGCATGATAAGATGTATGAGGTCAGATAATGTTGCTGCTGACTAACCATTGTGCTGTCTAAATAAAACCTTGTGTTTAAGCTCCGATGTGCTCTTACTAGGTTACAGTGCAAACACAGAGGAACGTCCCAGGTCGACCTGCCATCTTGGCATGTGGGTCACAGTGAAACCTGGCACTCCTATGCCCAGAGCACTTTGAGTATTTGATGAGCTGCTGCCCAAGTTTCCTTACTTCAAAATCTTCAGTGATGGATTATTGAATTCAATAACTAGGTCATGAAACAATAACTATCAATTAAATGAAATTTTCCCAGAGGCATGTACTAACCAAGAATGGACAAGTCATCAAGCTTAAGAGAGGATACATGCTTTTTTTTTTTTGTTTTAATCTAAGCAAGACTGGCATAATCAAATCAAACATGATACATTGTGTGAGTAAGCTCCTGCTTGGCTCACAGCACCACCCTGCTTTCATCAGTAAACAAAGCCTGAGTGACAACAAAAAAGCATGCCAAGCGAACCTGCCCACTGATTCTGAGTCACACTTCGAGCACCTCACAGCACAAAACCTTCAAAAAGGAAAGCCACACAATTACACTTCTCTCAGCCAGAGGGCAGAGATTTCTATGTATACATAAATGGCAGTTGGGATTTTTTTTCCATTAAGCAGGGTGAAATTATGCACAAAGACGTGATTCTATGTAATTAAACTAATTAAAGAACATCATTAATAAAATATCAGTGAAGCCAGCTGTTTACAGTGTGTGGTGGGGCCTGGGGATGTGTGGAGATGGGAGGGAGGCAGACAGTGTGTTTTTAATGTGTGCTTTTAAGGGTTCCCTGTGGTGAAGGTCTTCTCCAGGGACAGGGACCCCTCTGTAAGGGTCCCTGTGGAGACAACAAACAGCATCCGCAAACACCAAAAAAAGTATTGGAGGAAAAAACAGCACCTCTGTTTCCTACAGATATTTACTCTAAATAGTTAGTCCCCCGGAAGGTGAAATTTGGGTATAATGTTGGCAAGGCATTATATGATTTAAAAGTATTTATATGCACTTTAGATCCCTGCCGAATTTACTTAAAATTATTATTATATAATAATTATGTGTTGCATATTTCTTCAAAAAACATCTTGTGTCTCAAGCTTTTTTAAAGTGTTTACAATTTTGTAATTATTTTGTTCAGTTTTACTTTGTTTTTTTTTGTTTTTTTTTGCAATTTACAGGTTTCATCATTTGTTCAGCATTTATAATTTGTATCATTATTCCATGCTTAAAAAAGGTATATTTAAAATAGAACATCTTTAACCGTCTGCTCTTTTAATCCAAGTACTGAAGTACTCAACACAATTTTAGTTATAGCACTAAAAACTGGAAGTATTTAAACTAGTTTCAGGCAGCTTCTAGGTAATCTTGACATGAGTGCACTGCCAATAGATGACTCAGACTCAGTGACTCAGTGACTCAGTAAGTCTTTAAACAGTGTTTTTGTCATGTCCCTCACAATGAAAATGGGCCTTTTCTAAGCCAATAAATGAGTGAAGACTGTGGTGATGGTGGACATGCTGATAAAGGAACGATGGACATAGTGAAACAGAGCCCAATTAATAATGCATTTGTGTCTGACTGTCTGGCCCCAAGGACGGGGCTGCTGAAAAATGGAGGTCATATGTCCTCAAGTGGTCAGCGATCCTGTGCACCACCCACCCAGTGTTCAGTATCCACTAAGAGTGAGAAGGCACACTTATGCACCCTCTGCAAGTACAGCCATTAACTGTATTTAAAGACTAGCATATAAGAGATGCATCTCTGCATGAGAGGATGCTCATGCTTGCATGTAACTGTGTGCTTTTGGATATAAAATAATTGTCTATGCTTTAGGTTAATCTACACACACACACAAGCACTGACACAGGAGTCTGTAACGGTGCGTGTGTGTGTGTGTGCCTATGTGACGGATGGTCGAGGAGGTGACCTCTCTTAAGAGCAGTCACTGGTGAAGGCCCGCCTGTGACCCTTGGCCACTTACGCACATTAATCACAGCCCTCTCCTTCTTGCTTTTATCAGCCCTGCTGAAAGCTACTGTCCAGCCTCCACCCCCGACTCCCCCCTTCTGCACCTCTCTGTTTTAACCATTCATAAGGCTCTCATCAACTTCAGACCACAGGTATCACTCCATCACTACACATTTATCAGGGGCTGCTCTTATCAGCCAGCAGGGCCTGAATATGGAAATTGGATCCCTGCCACTGATAAGGACAGCCTGGATTATCCCGAGCTCTCCTTCATCAGATAGCCACTGAGGAATGGTAACAGGCTGGAACATTGCGCCATTGTTTTGCAGCCGTGCTGATTGAAGAAGAGCTTGGAGGAGGTTCGCAGCAGAGGAATATGTGTGTGTTTCTGTTTATGTATGCACAAGTGCATGTTCATTAGTAGGGTAGTGTAGCTAAAGCAGCATGAATGTGAGTGCAGGTGATTGCCTGGATTTCTCCCATAAATGCTTACCCTTCTGCACACACACACACACACACACACACACACACACACACACACACACACACACACACACACACACACACACACACACACACACACACACACACACACACACACACACACACACACACACACACACACACACACACACACACACACACACACACACACACACACACACACCTGTTTTACACATGCAAAATCAAAACACATACATACCCTAACCCTGACCCCTGACATAGTCGTCCTGCAGTCAAAGCCACACAGGAAAAGGAACAAAAAACGTCCTGCATCAACACACGTACATGTGTATACAGTACATAAGAATGGATTCTGACATGCATTACACATACACACTTTCTCATGTATACTGAATTCATACCTACTCACAGTACCACACAGAAATTCATACAGACATCATCATTCACGAGATGATAAGCGTACACACAGGCCTACACACAAAACACTCTTTCCTTAGCATGTGTTCAAACTAAAATAGGCCATTCCTAATTAGGACCTCATAACCTGAGCTGTTTCTTCAAAGGCAGCCGCTCCTGTGATAATCTGAGGCATCGCTTCATTATGAATTCTTCAAAGTTCCACCCAGCTGTCAAGCTAGCTTGTTGAGAAGGCCGTTATTAGTGCAGCTAGTGTAGCAGGCACAAAGCCTTGTCTGTTGTTCTACATCGCTCCAACCCTCACACAAACACACACATTGACTGGGGTGAATACGTTGACCCGAGATGAGTTTGTCGGCCTCTGAAGTGCTCAGGTGTGTTGATTCAAACACACTCCTTACAAAGGAGTATTGACATGACTAGGAGGGTTCCTGCAAAATCCCTTGCACCAGGAGAGAGAGGCCCGCAACAGCTTATCTTATCAGATGCATTATTAGCTGCGATTGGGAAAACTATCAAAAGAACGTTAGCTGACAAAAGGGGCCCTGTCCGATGCCTGCAATAAAGCACACCTCTATTGGCGGCAAAGTGATTTATATGAGCGCCTTAAAATGGCTTTCGTTTGGGCTTTGATAAGACACAGAGGCATGCCTGTGTGTAGTTGACACACTCAGCTGAGTATGAACTCGCCGCTACGCCCAGGGTCAGAATCAACAAGGGCCGCTACATGTTGTAATGGGCCCATATAACTCATGTTACAGACAACTGATGTCTGCTTTTATCACTCGGTGTACAGGGAGCGCACAGGAGATCCTCTGTTGATGAGAGCTCTGTCCTGTAACGATGCATGATATAGTCAGCATGATGAGATGGACTCAAAACATTACACTACAAGTTATATGATGGCAGTCTTCACATACGACAACGGATCTGTTTTTTTATTTTACATGTGACTCTTTAAGTAAAGGAAGCAAGCACCTCATTCAACATTTGGGTGGGTGATGTAAGAAATCTATGACCTTCAGCTTTGTCCACTCAGTGGTTTAAGAGGAGGATGATCACAGATAATCATTTAAAGAACACATAAACTAGAGAATTCAAATTTCTGGGGAATTGGCAGTTAATGGAAAACAATGAAACTTTAATGGTGACCTCCTGCCACTCACATTGGAATAAACAAACTTTTAAATTAGTAAAAGAAATCACAATTTTTCAAAAAGTCAAATATTTCTCTTCATATAATGAAAGGAATCAAACTTTTCCTCTTTAAGGTTACAGCCCAGGGTCAAAACTGAATATCCAGTGGGTCCAGCCACAACATCATTTTTCTACAAGAATTCCATTATGATATAATTCCATGCCTATATTGAACTGTACACATACAGGGGAAGTTTTAACTTTATGTTTTTGCTCTATTTTTGATGCTAAAAATTTGAATCCCTGATCTAACATTGAATTCTTATCAGAAGCACATGCAGTAATCTGAGACTGCCTTGATCATGATAACCATTACAGGAATTATTCATTTTGAAATATGACTTAACCCACCAGTTTTAAAATCATTAGCTTTCCTGTCCAACCTTAAGGTTGACACTGACCCATGGAGCATTTGCCACAGAGACTGGGGCGTAATAATAGTATCTGACTTTCCTGACTCTTCAGACAGCGTGGTAAGGGAGGGTGCGTTCATGCATGCAGGCAGCTAAACAGATTTTAATTGCTTCTCCGAATAGCTTTGGTAGTGATATCTAAGTATGTGGCAGTGGTTCTCAAGCGCACTCAAACAGGCTCGCCTTGGATATCACTCTATGTACACATACAGACACTGATACACACCAATAATATGCATAAACCCATAACACAATGCCACATTAAGTCAAGCACACAGGAAGCTTAGAGATAAATGTAGTGAGAGCAAATGCAGGATCACAAGGAGCCACAGAGGAGTGGAGTCATGCATTTGAAACATGACTCTGTGACTTTTTAAGTGAAAATTATCTAATTTCCCTAACTCCAAATCCAAAACTTAGCCCTCTTGAATGACAAGAGCTGGTGTTGGCACGCCACCGAGCTCTTGCTCCGACATCCCCCCCCCTCTTGTAAAGATATCAAGTCCCCTGCTTGCTTTACAGAAATATCATAAAAATCGGGGACATGAAATCCTTGTTAAGCATCTCACTGTCACAGGCTGGGCCCTTGATTGGCACGCTTGACAGTGCACACGCTACTCGCAGTCTTTCATTCATTTAGCACGGCCCATATGCTGAACCAAGACAAGCCACAGCGCCATGTGACTGCGCCTATGCAGCAGCCGTATCATGCTCAAATCTCCATTTAATCACCATTCTCAAGTTACCCCACACTTAATAAACAGCAGATTAGTGCATTCTTTACTATGCCCAACACACATTTCCGCTTCAGAAAGTCCCACGGGGGCAGGTCTCGTAGCTGGCATAACCAGCCATGTTAAATGGTAGGGATAAGGCACGTCATCTGCTCTGCATCTAGCCCTTGGCTCCGAAGATTTGCAAGGTCAGTCTGCAGCCATTGTTGTGGAAGAAACTCAGTCGCCTCTGCCCTTATGCCAACACGTCCCCCTCCTCATTAGAAAAATGATCTCCACAACTTTTTGTCTGGAGTTCTTCTCGGCCACATTTGGCAATGTGTGCATTGTTCTCGTACACAGTGAGAGGGAGAGACTGCGAGGGGAAGGCATAAACGCGGGCTGCATAGTTGAAATTAGTGTGCAGTGTGAATGACAATAGGAAGAGATGTCATATTGAAAGGTTACTTGGGTTACTCCGCCGAGTCTGTCTGTCACCTCCATGCCTTCAGGGAGCTCTAATCACTTCACCCTATAATTACCTCCCCACAAAAGGCCCCGTTAAAGTTCCTGTAAAATAAACCTGATGCTATTGAGAAGAAGAGAGGCCCTTTCTTTTAATTAGGGCCATCCATCTTAACCTTGTCTACCTGAGGTGAAGTGAAGGTAGCCCAGGTCAAGATCCCAAAATGCTCTTCCCTATTGTCTTCTCCTGCCACTGACTGGAGCACAATGTGAGCGCTAGCCTGCTCGCCACGACGAGCCTTTTGTTGCCTGCTCGCTGGCTCCTGGTAGGATTTGCCACTGAATGTTTTTTTTTACAGTGACACAATACTTGCAATTCACAATGGGAACCCAACACTGCACGCATCACTGTTGTATGTGAAACATATGCAATGGGTGACTATAAAAAATTAAGTGTAAGCTCATATCATTTAACAGCTGTTGGTGTGACGCAACAGCCTCGCTCCTGAATGGACAACTTGAGGCTTGTGGGAACAATGTTTTTTTTATTGGGTGTTGCTGAGAGTAGTATCTGGGATTACATGTTTTACACCTAATCCCTTGCTCTGCTGCTTGATACACCTCTGCGCATACGCCCTGTGTGTGTGTGTGTGTGTGTGTGTGTGTGTGTGTGTGTGTGTGTGTGTGTGTGTGTGTGTGTGTGTGTGTGTGTGTGTGTGTGTGTGTGTGTGTGTGTGTGTGTGTGTGTGTGTGTGTGTGTGTGTGTGCATTTAGAGTTTAGTGTTTGTGTGCCAGTATGTCTCACACACTGTGTGTTATCACCAATGTGTGTTTAGTTGAGCACCAGACAGGGTGATGCTGTGTTTAGAACCTGTCTCTTCTCCAAAAGCTCCTAGGTGAAGAGTTGGGCCTGATGATCAAAAGTAGTGTTTGTTTTTTCTTCCCGACCCTGAGAGAGAGAAACGCCACATCCCTGCAGAGCGCAGACGGGCAAACTGCCTCGCACTGATCAGCTCTCTTGAGAAGAATGCTTTCCCCTGTGTGTGTGTGTGTGTGTGTGTGTGTGTGTGTGTGTGTGTGTGTGTGTGTGTGTGTGTGTGTGTGTGTGTGTGTGTGTGTGTGTGTGTGTGTGTGTGTGTGTGTGTGTGTTGTGTACGCTACTGTTTCATTGTTTCCTTTCCAGCCTTATACTCTCATTCCCCCCCCTCTTCTTCGCTCTTTTTTAGGTGCCGCTGGCTGCTACCTTGAGCTGACACTGATGTGTGCTGTCACCCCTGCTGCAGCTAGTGGTACGAATGAAACACACTACTGTGCACACAAACACTCATATACCTGCTTATACACACAGAGGACTGAAAATCACAGGCTATCTGTATATACTCTCTTCCTCCTCCTTCTCCTCACTACCTGTGTATCTCAACCCACTATATCCGACCCACAGTGCACTGCATGTGCTTTCATCTGTGCTGAGGTGGCATGGTCGTATATTATTCATGGGTCGTGCGATCTGAGGCGCGTGTCATATGGCAGAAGTAATAAGATGTAGTACTGGTGAGGAGATGATGAACACGGCAATGGTGAGAGGGACATAAGGTTCCCTCACCCGTTGCCTTGCACGTCTCTCTTCACTTTGTGTGTTGGTGCACAGCGCACTTTTGATTTATACTGTAATGGATGGCCCAAAATGGGACAGTACAACAGGTGTTGAGAAAAAGTATTATGTTTTGGATTTTTTTTTGGGGGGGGACGGACAGGACTTATAATGTGGTGTATTAGTTGGGTGTAACTTTCATTTATCTTTAATTTGATCTTTTTGAGACTCTGTAATGAGACACCACATTTACTTACTCGTTTTTGCACCTCAGCACTGTTTAAAGTCAAGCAGCCATCTTGCTATTCTTATATTCTGGATATGGATTCCCTTTGGTTGAATTGGGATATGTATTTAATGGTAGATTGGGTGAAAAAAATTAGTAACTGTTCCATTACACGCAGGAGCAAGACTTTTGACCTCCCACAATGCCCCTCAGCTTTACACAGGGGGGCGGGGGGGCTTTGGAGGGTGGAGGGCAGGGCAGAGAGCAAACCAGCTGACCAGTATCGGCGTATCAGAGATTGAGCCCTGGTGCGCAATGTCTGGAGGCGACATGTGGTTCACCACCTGGCCCTGCTGTTTGACCCACTGGAGTGAGAGGGAGAGCGAGAGCAAAGACAGCCTGTACAGCCATTTGCTCATCAATGGAGAGCATCACCACCACTTAACACAGCTTATTGATCTGCACAGCCTGCAGGGCCTCTGTTGTGTGTCCATTTCCTATTGATTATTTCAAGTCTATTCTTATTGACTGCTTTCTCTCCCTTCTAACCACTACTCTCCTCTGTCTGCTCCACCGGGGAATTTTTTTTAAACAGTCATTTGAAATTATAATCTGTGTGAGTAAATGTCATAATCGCCCCTAAGGCCTGGTGTAGATTGGCTGGAGAGCAGAGGTCTCTGAGGTCAATGACACTGGTCAATACTGATCCATTTCTGTTATGGCCAGCACAGCGGGCACTTCAGCCAAAATGGCTGACCTCAGTTCTCTCTGCTCTACATGTCAGCCTTTTATGGGGTCCAATGATTTCTTCATCATTACAGTGGATCTGCAGAAGATGCAACAGAAACTAATATCACTGACACGAAAGAGGGAATTCAATTGTTATTGTTTCAACAAAGGTCTGTGGAGTGTGTGTGTGTGTGTGTGTGTGTGTGTGTGTGTGTGTGTGTGTGTGTGTGTGTGTGTGTGTGTGTGTGTGTGTGTGTGTGTGTGTGTGTGTGTGTGTGTGTGTGTGTGTGTGTGTGTGTGTGTGTGTGTGAGTGAATGAAGAGTGACGCACTAGCCGACTGCTCATCAATGCTTCATAGGTTAGATCATTAGATCTAAAGTGACAGCACTACACAAGGATGGAGAGTGGGGGTTGCTTAGATAAAGATTGGCATATTGCTATTGATTCACTATCCCTGGGGCTTCTTCTGTTACCATGGTTATAGCCAGGGGGCAGGGTAGGAGTAAGAATCTGACACAGGGAGAATGATGTAACCATTATGATTCTGATTTTAAATGAAAATTTTATGACCACATTTGAATTATCTCCTAATTCTCTTCAATTTTATTGCTTGGTATAAACCCGATAACTTATCATTTACCTCAAATTTATGGTGCTGAATTACAGAGAATTAGAGTTGGTATGCTTCCGATGTGCACGTCACCGCAGATAACCATCAGTGATCCTCTAACCATTACTCTAACCCATAACAGTGCCTGTGCTTTGGCTGTGGGAGTCAGGGGCTTCATTGTCAGCAGATAGGGGTCTGAAGAAATTCCCGTTGCAGCTCATGTTGGGGCTGACAAACTCCTCAGCTGTCCTTCTAAAGCAGGCTGAAATAAGAGCAGGCCTCAAAAGCTCTTTGATCTTTTACTGCCAGGGTCAGGGTTGAAATCACGCGTAAATGAGGGAGGAATGAGTTTTCATTTTGTCAACCTGTTCTGTTATTGTAAAGCTAAGGAGCCTTTGGTGTGACATGACATGAGATTGTTTTAAGTGCCCACACCAGCCAGCGTAACGGCTCAACATGTTTGTGTGTCGCAGCCAAAAAGCTGTTCACCTACATTATATACAGATATTTACTGTGTCTAGTTACCAGCTGTGGGAGCTTACCCAGACAGACCGAGTATGTGTCAGCTAATGCAAAAGAGTCTACATTTACATTTATGTGTGCACATGCAAACAAACATGTATGTAGTGCAGGGAGTTTGTGTGTGTGTGTGTGTGTGTGTGTGTGTGTGTGTGTGTGTGTGTGTGTGTGTGTGTGTGTGTGTGTGTGTGTGTGTGTGTGTGTGTGTGTGTGTGTGTGTGTGTGTTCTTTCCCAACTCGGTTGTGTGTGCAGCTCGTCTACTCCGTGAACGCACCTGCTGGCTGTGGAGTGCTGCACAGAGATGAAGAAGATGCTCCATCAGGATGATAGAAGCAGCAGTGGTAAATACTTGGCTAAAAGGGAGCAGCCTCTGTAGCTGTTTACGGCGCTCAGATTTCCAGAGGAGTGGAACCGGTGCTGGAGGTACATAAAGGTAACAAAACATGATCATTATGGGATGCATTTGTACTAAATCGCTGTACAGAACATCTCCTTCCGAGTGCAGACATCACCCACGCATTGTTCAGACTACAGAGAGAAACCCCCGGAGCTGACAAAGGCAAAGGAAGAAGTGGAGGGGAGGAAAATCGGGTGCCATATCCATCGCTCAAGTCTCGCCTTGTGTTCAGTAGTTCAATATTACACCCACTCCACCCATTTTTGATTTGAACCTGACAGTTGTTTCTGAAGCGCCGTACTCCATATCACAGGGAGGAAATGAGAGCGTTGAATTCCACAAGATGTGAAAGGTGAAAAATGGTGAAAAACATCCTCCCCCTCCAGAAAAAAAAAAAAAAAAAAAGGAAAACACCCAAACACAGAGTGAAAACAAATACATAAATAAATAAATCAACAATAGGAGCTGCAGTTGAGAAGGGAAACATTGCGAAAAATTGCAGCGGGAAGATTTTAAATTGCGGTTGAATCAATAATTTAGCTACTAGAGACACAGTGTTTTTGTTCGCCATAAGGTTTGATGCGAATGAGAGAAGAGCTAAGATTAGCGAGACTTTTTTTATTATTGATGCCACGGTGCACAGCTCACATCTGGTGTTATGCTGCCATCCCCCAAACGATGCACAGCAATGTCCTTTGCAAAATGAGTGCAACACTGTCAATTGTCTACACAGATTAGTGGCAGACGGTGTCAGGTCCAGGTTACAGAGCCTTGTGAAATTCCCATAGTTTCTCCTCAGAGAAAATACAGACAGTTTATAAGTTAACTCTTGCACCTATTAAAGGGAAAAGTGCCTTAACTGCTAATTAAACTGCTACTGTTACGTCCTTTTTAGCAGGCACAAGTGAGCTGATATGGCAGGCCACTGTCTAAATAATCTAAATTCACTATTAAGATAAAAGTCTGGATTTGACTTTGAGCTTTTGGCAGATTTAGAGCAGAGGCCTGGCAGTGTAGGTGCAGACATTAAACACTTATAGCTTTCTTGTAACCTCGACTAGACCTTGTAGCACACCCCATGATTCAGAGTCTTGTTATGCCTCCCTAATGCCATGTCAGTACCAATGCTCACGGTTAGCATCACTCCTCCCTACCATCATCAGTAACTCAGCCAAGCACAAATGACCCTTGCCAGTGCACTGAGGGCTGGCGTGAACTTAATCACTTGAGCAAATTGAAACCACTCGCTCTGCAGTATTTTTACAGGGGTATAGCATATGACCCCAGCCTATACTGACTCACCTCTGCTTTTGAAAGTACGCAAGGCCTAAAAAACACACTAATGGTTTCTTTTTTTTTTTTGCTTGTTCCATAATAGGTCAGAAGTCCTAGCTTACCCCACTTGCTGTGTGATTTATAACACAGTTGTAATCTTCTCCGAGTTGACGTTTAGAGGACGTGTTAAAACGGTGTCTTCAGTGCGAATGTGTTTTTATCATCGGGGAGATCCACCACCTTTTGAAGGGCCTTCCTGAGCCTGTAGTAAAGTTTCTGACCCCGACTACTGCTCCTCAGCTCTGGCTCCTGTCAGCCAGGGGAGTAGGGTCAACAGCCTTCAGCAAAAAGGAACCTCAGTCAAGACCACAACTGATCTGACACAGTGCTGGAATGCTTGGTGATTGATTTGCGGTGTCTGTGGGAAAAATGTAGTCAAGAGGAAAACTTTTTATTTTTTTTTATTTTAATTTTGTACATGAGTCATCTACAGCAACACAAGTGATGAGACACAATGGCTGTCAAAAACCAAAACAAGACGGCTAAGCCAGGCAGACAAGTAACATGCTAGATGTTAGCACATGTTTACCTGTTTCTGCTCTTTTGTTCTTTATCCCAGAGCTCAGAGCTGGGATGTCAGGGGTATTGAAGGACTTACACACCAGTTTGCCATGATCTGCTTTCACTTGGACTTTGTCATGTCACAGTGTTGCTGCACAAAATAAATACATGCTCATACAACATGCTTTTGCAGGGGTTACTCCTCAAGTGTTGGAATTCCAGGGCATTCAGGGGGTCCCTTATAAAATCCCCAATGAAATCCCCAATGCTCTTTCCCGCCCCCTTCTTAATCGTAAACAGGCTAGCACATAATATGGCCACTGCACCCTTAATACCTCTTCAAATAATAAGTATTTAGTCTTGATTTACAGAGGCAGTAAAACTCTTCAAAGTGCAGTGTAATCTTTCATTAGGGATCCTGAGGACGATGTCAGCCATATCTGTTCTTCATTATCTTTAATCACTCAGTGTTTTACCTGTTCATTTTATTGTAACAGAGATCATAAAAACACCCTCGTTAAAAAAACACCCTCCCGACTTTTAGATTATCTTGTTAACACAGTCTTACAAACTGGGCCCATTTAGCTTTTTTTTTTGGAGTAAGCACACAGAAAAGCGAATCACTTCCACCTTGATTTAAATTTCTTTTGCTCGTTCTATCTCTCCTCTTTCCAGCCGCCTGAATGAGTGTTGAAGCATACGTTGAAAGAAAATGGGTTCATACAACAGTAAAACTGTATAACTGGGGGATATTAAGAGGGGAGAGTAAGAGAGTGATGATAAGTGAAGTATAACTTTTTAACACAGCACAATAATTGACATATCACTCAGAGAGCCCCTCTGAAAGAGCTTTTCAATAGCCTCACCACTGAACCATGGTATTAATATCCCAATGTACGCCCACTCCCTGTGGTCTCAACAGGAACCGGGCTGGGTGTATTCGAGGTCCGGCCCCTGCCACTGACCACTGCCTATCACTGTGACATGGGGGTTGGGGATCTCAGTCGAGGTATTTGACCTACATGACCTTTGACCCTTGGATGATTGAAGTGGCAGCTTTCCCTGCCCTGCTGCTCCGGCCTAGAGACAAGGTGACGAGTCCTTTAGGAGCTCTCTGGTTGCAGGATTTTTGGAGAGCGTAGAAGTGCAGGAGGCACAGGCGCCAGTCTTTGTTGGGAGCGTTGTTGTAATCTGTCTGCTAAGGCTTAGGCCTCAAGACATGTTGGCCGGTCATGAGAGAAGCCTGGCTGTGACCTTGAGTGGTCTCAGCTTGTGTCACTGTGGCTGCTTTGCTACAGGGCAACTTCTTACTCATGTAACCTGGATGAATCACTTTGCTGGGGCTTGGGTAACATGATGTACTTTGTTTCTTGTGTCAGCTTTTGTAAACACACATAATAATGTGTGTGGAGGCACAGCAGTTAGTGGTATCATTGTAAACTGTGTAATTTATTTGTTGTGCTTTAAAAATTCTCAGTGGCAACATGACCCAATAAATGTTTCCTTTCTGAAGTACTTGCTTCCGTAGATTCTTTCCATAATACTATTTACAACCAAATCATATCCCTTTTAGCTTGGATACATCCAGGTGTTATGTTGCACGTCAACTAATCTAATAATCTCTCTTAGTTTTCACCTTGTCCATGCCTCAAGGTCAAACAACTTTTCTCTCTTTAGTGGTCTCAAATGTTGCTATGCTGCTCCCAGGGTCATCCCTACTAATCCCCAGTTACTCCAGTCCTGGTGGATTTCTCCCATGGGCAGGTGAAACCGGATACCAAACCCTGAAGCTGGGCCAAGATGTCCACGGAGATAAGCATCCTGAGCCCACTCCCAGTCAGGGGTCTTAGGCAAGAATTCAGAAATACATCATCACAAATCCATTAAGGCCAGCCCACTACTTTAACCACAAAGCCCAGCTGCAGCCACTAGACTAACTATCCCCAGCCTGGAGACCCAGGACCTTGGTTAAAGCCCCAACCCTAAACCCCCTGCCATGGTTTCTCCTATACTATACTCCCTCATGACCATCCCTCACATTAGCCCAATCCCATTTATCTCTCTAGGGCCCCTGTCTTAAACTGAATAAAATCTAAAGAAAAGGACAATTAATAACTTCCACGTCTACATTGGCTTAAAAACCACAAGGACTCTAATAAAGGAGTCTGTATTAACAATGTTAATGTAGGTCTGATCCTGGCAAATCAAGGTTTCAAAGGGTTTGTTAAAACTCTAGATGACCAGCAAGACACCTTCTAATGAGGCACTAATAGTGTTACAATGGTGTGTTTTTGTCTTCATAATCTCAGTTACATACAGGGATGGAAAGCTTACAGTCATCTTGTTGAAGATATACACATTTTGCAGAACATAAACAAATCAAATGCTGTGTTGTATCACAGGGTTTGAAATTAATGTAAACTTGAACCAATCATTCAAGCAGGTTGGAAACCATGTTCTCGAGCACTATAACAAACGCTATTTCTCCACTACCAGGCCTTTGTCTGTTTCATCCTGCATGACCTTACTGTGTATTCGGTTACTCTACGGGTTTTGGATTTACGGTTCAGCTCTTGTTCTCGCACGGTGCCTGTGGCCTAGCCAACCGCATGACGCCTGTATTGGAGGCAGGCGGCCGTCAGCCACAGGGCGGTTGGGCTGACAATCTACTGTATAGTGAATGGTGGCAGACTACTCTATTGTTTGTGGTACAGCATTGTTTGTGCAGCTCTAAAAGACAGCACTTGTGTCTACCAACCATAAGTGGGAGATTTGTCTCCTCGTCTCTCCACATCTATCCCGCATGCAGCCACTGTGCTGCCTTTCTTGCACCAACAGCATTGTTTTTAACTGCGACAGTCGCCCTGCATGTATTTGGCTAGGTTTTGTGTCTACAGAGCGTCAAGGCCACCATACCCTTCAATTAACACAGCTTTTAGTGGGAGTCTTTGAAACCATGATGGTGAAACAAATAAAACAAACCAAACATTTCAAATAGTTCACATTGGGGTTTTATGGTGGCTTCCATGAGCATTTATTCTAGGGAGTTTTGATTTGAATTGTCTTTCAGTTAGTGCCTGTTTATTTTCTATCGCTGATCATTTTGTTCTCTCTTTTTAATCAGTTGCATTGCTCAGTTGCTTAAAATTATTTCTTACATGACAGGTGCAGAAGCATGTTTGTTACTTTTTTACAATTCTTAAGAGTAGCATGAAACATGTATGTCACCATTTGACATGTTATAGTGTGATGGTTCTGGGTGGAGGCTGTCTTGAGAGCACAAATGTCAATTCTTGTGTTGTTCTCTGCATTTAAGGGTATCCATTTGTTCAATTTATCCGTTGTCCATATATTGTAATCGTTTTCATTTGGCTTTATATTGCATATTATTTTTGTGCCTGTATTACATTTTGCTGTCCACAAGAAGGCTATTTATTTTGTGTCATCAATTTTTAATGCTAGCCTTGCCTTTTTTCATTTGAATTATCTGAATAATTAAGGGAGTCAAATTTGAAGTGAAGAAATGCTGTAAATTAACGGTTTATTGATAATTAAGTCAATTTTCTATTTTAACACAATTTTCCTCATAAAACTCTTTAAATACTAATACTCAATATTTTCACCTAAAGAAACAGTTTGAAATAATAATAACAACATCAATAATAACAATTGCACGCTGAAGCATGCGAGGGTCCGCATATTGACGCTTGCAGTTTTTATTTTTCTCTCGATCTCGTTCTTTATTTACACTTTTTTTTTTTTTAAATTGACTTATTTTGGCGGCTTTAACATCTTCAAAAACTCATGAAAGCTGGTGCCTGACGCATGTGCAAAGTTTTGTGAGGTTTGGAGCATTGTTTGACCTTAAACATCAACTTCCTGTGTCACGGCGAAACATCAAACTTAGCTACATCGCCCTGGCTATAGTATATACAAAAATGAATTTTGGGACATGACTTTTTTTTTCATATTTTGGATGACATACAGTATGAATTTTTTTTATCACTTTTTGGAGTATGACCTTTTCTGAATTGACATGCATGCCTCAAGTGGGGATTGAACCCAGTTATGACTCACTGTGAGGCAACTGCTCTAACCACTGGTGCAGTGGCTTCTTGGACAGAAATCCAAGAAGCTTGAGACACCCTTTATTTTTTTTATTTGAGTCTTTGTTTTGTATTAGGGTTTTGTATTGTTGTTGACTTTACACTGCAAATCCATAACTGGCAAACCCACAAATGTTTGATTTAACCTTAGGGGCACTTGCCCTCCAGGAATCGTGTGGCTTACCCCTAGGGGGAATTGCCCTCCGTGAACAGTGTGACTTACCCTTAGGGGGAATCGCCCTCCGGGAAACGTGTGGATTACTTTGAGCGGGGCTGTAATCCAAGTTCTCATGAGGTCATTCCTGGTTCTGAAGCAGTGTAGTAGACCACTGGACTATCTTCGGCGCTGAAGAAGGAGTCGCAGCGGAGAAAGTGTTTCACAGAGTTCACTCAGAGCTCCTAGTGACTCAACCGACAGTCTGGTTAACTCAACAGGTAAAAGATTCTACTTCACCAAGGTTGTTATTAATGGTTCAAATTCCACCTTGACCTGTTGATGGTCATTCAACTTTTAGTGGAATTGAAACGTTTGGAGAAATTGAAAAAGTTTTGCATACACTACACATTACAGGAAGATATTTAATATCACTGCAGACCCACTTGAAAACACATATATCTACCATCCAAAGAATGTCTGCAGCAATTTCGGTCACATTTGAATGAATATTTGTGGCCGGTGGAGTTATAGGTTAGTGAGCTAAAGATTTGTCACAATACAAGCTCTCTCCTGAGAAGATTGGTGGTTCAGTGGGTAGCACTCTCAGCTAGAAGATTAAGGGTTCAAGTCCCTCCTTTAAAAATAAAAAAAATCATACTATGGCATGTCGTTCAAATTATGAAATAAAAGTCATGCTATAGCAAAAAAGTGACCCAAAAGTCATTTCTGGGTCTCGTTTTGGACAACATGCTATAGTATGACTTTTGGGTAGATTTTTGGCCGCCACGCCACGGGCACACCGATCTATGAAAACAAATTATTTTGATAACTTATAATTCCAAATATATTAAGAGTGCACAGACTAAATTTCAAGTCAGTCTGACAAAATCAGTAGGAGTAGTTTGTTTAAGTACAACATGTGACTCGCCAAAATGACGACTAAATTCAAAATGGCAGACTTCCTGTTGAGTTGATGTAATGGTGTAATATAACTTTTTTGTACGTGTAGGTGTGTTACACATGTCCACCGAATTCCGTGCATGTAAGTAAATGTAGCTGCCGGGCCTCTGTTTAGCTAGCAAGCCATTTGGCCACGCTCACTCACAACTCCACTAAAATATGAAATTTTTCGCCAGGAGAGACGCGTGTACCAACTTTCATGAGTTTTTGAGTATAATAAAGCCTCCAAAACTGCAGTTGTTTATGGCGAATAATAATAATCGCTTGAATAACTTCAGGGCTTTTGCACCATTGGTGCTCGGGCCCTAATAATGTCACCTTCATAGACCTGTATATCCTTTTTTACTGTGTATTAATAATATTAACTGATGCTTGTGTAATTTATTGTTAAAAAAAAAAAAATACTGATTGCGCTGAAAACAAAACTCACGTGTACACTGAGTTCCCTTAATTATTCACGGTTGGTCCGCAAGTCTACAGCTTCTTTTATTCTCCACTACAAGGGCATGTAAATTTGTGATTCTCAGGACAGAGCAAAGACCAGCCTCACCACAAGTACAGCCCCCGTTTGTTATCAAACATATTGTATGAACCAGTGTATAGCGAACGCTATCTATTTATACTGCAATTTTAATTATCCAGTGCTTCCATGCCTTTGAAGTGCGATCAATCAGCTCCTACCTGATGCCAGGAGAGGCCTGCACATGTGCACCAGGGGCATGAATCCCACAAATACACACACACACACACACACACACACACACACACACACACACACACACACACACACACACACACACACACACACACACACACACACACACACACACACACACACACACACACACACACACACACACACACTCCTCTCCCCACCCTTCAGCCCAGTTGTTCTTATTATCTTTTAAGCCTTCACAGAATCGATAGTAAGAGAGGCTTAGCATCCTAAACTCCCCACTTTTAACATGTGAACCAGAGTAAACAACTCAAATGTTTAAATTAAGAAAAAGTTTATGTTCAAAATAGTTTTCCCTTTATTTATGTGACAGGTAGCTTACAGACTTGTGTGAATTGTTTCATTTCCCTACTCACAAAACTGACAACAGTACATTCGTTACTTTCATATGACACATGTCAAAAATTAATAACTTGCTAAATTAATTAAAATTATAGAAAACAAGCACAGAGACATGCTAGCCTTTTCATCACCTCACCACTTAATGAAAACAAGTCATTGAGTACTTTTCTGTGTACTAGCACATTTCAGGACATGTAGACATCTCAAAGAAAAAAGCTCCAAGTCTTGTTTCCTGCACACAGCATGTTTTCATTTACCAAACGAGGAGCGGAGCCAATGAGAAAATCAATAGCACAGATAAGCAGCCCCTCTGCCCTCGATGTGTGACGGTGAACCCATATGGACACAGCAGGGTGCTGTGGCGAAACATGTCACTTAGAGGAAAAGATTCAGTCTCCACCAAATGGTTCTGATCTTATGCACAGACAAAAGGCTGTAAATATTGGGACCTGAGAATTTATTGTTATAAAAAAAGAAAAAAAAAAGAAAACAGGAAAGGAAAAATAAGCAAAGACAGAAGAAGAGTGCTTGCTGGAAAGCAGCTGTAAGTAAGTGAGTGAGTGTGCAGGTTTGTAGCTTAAGGTCAAAGGTCCCAGGAAAAAGCTAAACAAAAAAAAAAGATCTATCAAAAAAATGGAGGATGGAGAATGTATACATGTACAGTCTGATCCATGATAGTCCATGCTTAGGGGGTTGTGGGCAATATGTTCTCTATTACATAGCCCAGGTGATTTCTGGCTGTCTCTCCTCAGAACATGATCTCCTCCAGGCCAGGGCCCGCGTCTCGTTAAAGCGGCGCAGACCAGGCGTGGATTGAGTTTAAAAGTAATAAAAGAAGCGGACCTGCTGGCTAGGTGAAAAAAAACCTATCGGATTCCTAAGAGCAACTTTCTTTTCATGTGCAGACTGCATTCAACGAAGCGTTTAATTCAACAAATCCATGGTTGTGATCCACCAGAAACGGAGCTCGGGTTAGTTCAATTTGTACCAAACGATCTCCACATGATCAAAGCGCGGCAAGCTCTCCCCAACATACTGCTTAAATTAGACTAACACCAAAGTCTTTGGCTCTGGGACAGTATTTGGAATGTCTTACCAGCAGAGAAATTCCTTCGCACATATGGTTTCAATAGGCCCAAGATGCCAGTTTCACATCTTTAATGGGCTGACAGGGAACTTTTGTGCTAACTCTCCGACTCCCAAAACTTCTTGGGTTGTCACCCGCAAAGCAGGTTTTTTTTTTTTTTTTTTTTTTCCCTTCTCCTTCACCTCCGATTACGAAGCGCTGAAGAAGAGTGATTGTGCACTGGAGGGAAACACTCCCTGTGTTTCTCTGCCTCTCCACGCTACAATCATCATCCCTTGCTGCGAGACTGTCACTTCTTGGAGTGTGTCAACCACAGTAAGTCGGGCAGCCCTGTGGTCTGCTAGTAGCAACAAACAGACCATGTCCTTCTCCTCTTCCTCCTCCTTAGTCTCCTCTTCCACTCTCGCACAGATAGAGGCGAAATAGCAGAGCTCCACACTGTACTGGGATGAATCGTTGTCAGTCATACCGACAGTTTCTTCATGCTTACACAGATAACTGGAGTTCATGTTGGCCATAGTGGGCAGAGGCCCTTTCTCCTCTCTTTCCCATGTCTACATCTGCGGGGCATGTGGAGCACAGAAAACACACAAACACACCATCAGGAGAAAACAGGGGTGCGGTTCTCGTGTGCCTGCTGGAAATCGAGCGCTCCCACTGCATGTTGTAAAAGCCTCTCTAATACCAGTGTTATAACCAGACAGGCTGTGCAGAGCAGGATGCAGCCCTCTTGTCACCAAAGTTGGAGATATCACGCCCCGCACATGATTTTGACTTGTTTGGATGAGCGGATGTCACAGGCATTACAGATATAAACGGAATATCACACACACGCACACACACGCAGTCACAGATATTTCAGATTTCACAGCTGAATTGACATAGGACTCTCGGGAGAGTTCCCAATGTGACATTTTCACTCTGCGTCTGCACTTTTGTTACAACAGGCATAAAGAAAATCAGAAAAGTAGAACCGGCGGGGGGTTGGTGGGTGGGTTGTGGATTGGGGGCGTCTCTCCAGGAGCACATTCAGACTTCTCAGCTCTATTTCTGTTCGAGCGCAATTAGTCAGTTCCCAGAAGACAAGGCTAAGGAGAGGCAATACATGAATGTACGCTTGTTGGCATGTCACTCCATGAGTTCTATAGTACGGTGGGAGCTTCAAGTGTGTATGTGTTTTGTTTTTGTTTGAGCACTTGCTTTATGTGTTGCATTAAATCATTTTTATTTAGCAATATATCATTTCAACACACTTTAATGGTGACTTTTGGGCTTCTGGATGTGCCAGCTGAAGTGGGTCACATGAAATCGATGTGACTATGTGGAGTAAAAAAACATGTTTTGTTTTTTTATTTTCCTATACGCTAAATCCAATTCCTAACCCAAGTCTAATTTTACATAACAGGTTGTAAGCAGAAAATGCATCATGGACAATCTTTTGCATTTATTTTCTTAACCTGGCTTTGTCTTTGTTGTGTTACTGGTTACCTTTAAATCATAAAGCAGAATATAAACAAATTATACTTGTTCTGAAAGATATTATTTTTGCTACATATCTTGCCTACCACTATATTTTACTAACATCACCTGCTTTTGATGTTGGTGATGTAGGAGAAAAAAAAAAGCTTATTCCACTGCTGTGTTTATTGCACAGTAAGTCACTCTGTACAAGAGCATCAACCTAATGTTTAAAATGTAAAATGCAGCAGCTAATCATAAAAACGCATTTATATGTATCCCTCTCAGTATGTAAATCCTTGTTGCCAACTTCAAATGGTCTGGACGCCGGCTAGAAGTAATTGTTCACCGCAGTAATTTATGCATAAAGTGGCTTTTGTCAGGCAGCAACAAAGCAACTTTGATAAATGCCCCTTAATTTATTGTCACATAAGTGAAATCAAAGCGAAACATTTACAGGCTGTCCACTGAGTCAGACCAGAGGAGGGGCCTCTTCTACAAAAGTGAGCATAGCCCCGAGTTAAATGTCTTGTCTTTGGAAACTTTGGCTCCCACCTCCTCTTGAGCCCTCGGGGTTAATCAGAGGCATAAAGGTTACGATGTAAGGCTAGTGACTAACGACAATATGATGTGCACGGAAACGACGTGACAGTTTGCAGCCATTAACCTGGGACCAAGACATGGCTCATTTTTTAGAGGAAGACAGGTCAGTTTTAACAGAGCACAGGATGAGACGTCTTTTTGCTGGCGTACACACCGTTCTGGATTGTGACAAGCTAAAAATGATATGCTTAATTTTATGTTCCGTTTCCTGAGTCAGATGGGTCAGATTATATTTTTAGATCAAAACACTCAGTGAGCTATGACTTAAAATCCTAATGGTAAAGTTTACTTTAGACAAGGTGTTAGACTAGTTACTTTCAGACAAGTTGCATCTGTATTGTCACAAGGCACAATCCAATTTCACTCCCCCCAACATGTGTTGAGCCGGGACGACTTGCTCATAAGCAACTTCTTGAGAAATGCACACCCTCTTGATAAGAGAGAAAAGCTGGGCTAACACGGCGATTCACGGGCTGACCTCTGACGCGACCTCTCGCCTGTTTGCTGACATTTTCGCAAAGGAGGCACTTGAACAAAAAATTGGGGGAGGAGAAGGAAGAGGAGACGAGTAACAAAAGAGGAGGGGGGGGGAAAGGGAGAATGCCTTTTTCTGATGGATGAGGTCTTCTCCTGTTACACTTGGAGAGAACACAGCTGTGAGGAGCTGTTAAGTACACGCAAACAAGCCGTCTGCTTCAGACAAGCCTGCCGGGCACCCGGCCCCACATCCCACTTGTACAGCTCTGACACATGATCACAGCCAGACAATACATGTGGGAGCCGAGCGCGCTCCACTAAAAAGTGAGAAATATTTTCAACTAGAACAAAAAAACAATCCCCTCTCAATACCACTGGGACCCCTCTTGGTATTAATTCATGTTGTTTCTCTTTGTCTTGTGCTGGTTTGTGTGCTGCTGGGGAGAGGGAAGAGTGAAAGGAGAGAGGGAGGTTTGGTGGTTTAGTGACTAGGAAATAGGTTAGGAATGGGGAGAAATGTAAAGAACATCTGCTACCGTGACGGTGTCACACTTTGTGTAATGTGTTTTGAATAGGCACGGCTGTCCCAACTTGTGTGAGGGGAAATCTTTCTGATCCATATGCTGATTAGGGGAATTAATGTGGGATTTTTTTGAGTGATACACACCACCACTCTGTGTATCAGGATGGTGTAATAATTCAGAGTGTGAAAGCATTATTTCAGCATTTTCCTTAAAGACAGAAGCAGCCTTTTCTTCAGTGTCATGTCGGCGAGTCAATCATGATAGGGATATTGTGTCTGTAGAAAAAGGCAACAAGCTGTATTGAGTAAATTCATTTTAATGTTTATTTTGTCACATGTTGCCCAGATGAGTTTTTGCTAAGGATTTTTGTCCTCTCCCACACTTTTAGCCCTACAGACAGCGATTCTATTGGACACACGTGCCTGTCATCTCAACAGTGACAGCAGGGGGGGGCACGTTAGTCAATATGCTACCATATGAGGAACTGGAATTGATGTGATCTCGATACTTGTGGCCCACCACTAATAAGCTGACAAAGTTTTTAAACTTGTGTACACTTCCAATCGACTAATAGTGTAAAGTGGTTTGGGTCAGTAGCTTGTTGTAGTGTTAGGAACATGTGGCATTGTGCTCAGCTGAGTCATGCCTGTGATTCAAAGGATAATGGAGATGGTTTGCTGACAGATGGATGTTGTGGTGAAATCTGGATCCCAAAGACAAACTCAGTCCTCTGTCCGATTTTTAGTAATAATCCATAAGTGTTTGTGAGTGAAACTTAAAACGGTTCGGGTAATGGGGTAATGACTTCTTTGTGCGTGCGTGCGTGTGTGTGTGTGTATTGTGGGTAGTGCTGATGCAGCATCATCAGTGCAGTACCACAGCTGGTTGTGTTTTGGGCGTGTGTCTCACTCACTCAGTATGAACTGTGAACTTCAAATGACTTCTGCTGTATAAAGTGCTCGCACTGTTATTGGCCATATCGTGCTCATTACATACCAAGGACCCAATACGTATGTGGATGGGTGGTGTGCATGTGGATGGGTGGTGTGCATGTGCACCTCCAGTTGTCTTTGTGACAGCTAAGGATGCAAAGATGGCCGATTTAGTCCTTCCTCTCTAAATAACAGGCTCTCTGGTTTGGATGCACAAAATTGGTAAAGGCCCGACTAAGTCTCAGCTGTAACCACCTGCAGCCTCCTCTGCACCTGGATTTCTGCAATTTAATTATACAGTATGTTAAAAACTGACTGGAATAAATCTATCATGATGCTATTTGTGGAGCTGGGGACAGAGTTGGGGTCCTCTTTACAAGAAGAGGACATGCACAGTGTGCGGACAAGCCGCTGTCAGCAGCTCCAGGTCCAGGTCGCAGGATACACTATTGTTAAGTGTCTCCATTTATCACAGGACTTGGGTTAAAGAGCAACCCTACTTCCTGTATCCCAGCACTTCACACTCAGCTGAGCTGTTCTGCAGGACCATCTCAAACAAAGGCAACCTTTGCACAGCAAAGACTGCGGCTCCAAAAAGAAAATAAACACACAGATGAATAACTCGGGGGGCCAGCTACAGGAGGAAATATATTTATATCAATAGCGCCCGCTGTTATTTTTCCACACTGCCGAGTGCTAACAGTAGCTACGTGCTGTTGTAGCTGCTGCCTGAGGGGACAGGGTGATGAAGGAAATCCAGGTGAGGCATCTCTCCTACTCTGATGGCGTCACGCCGCTGGCTGCCTGCTGATAATGGCATGAAGTACAGCCTACTTGGCACTGTTTTGTGTGGCCAAACAGACCTGTGACACGTCATGAGGTCGTACATGGAAACACAAAAGGGCTTTTCCTGGTCTACAAATAACATCAATGGTCCCTGGACTACACTAAATATGAATTTGTTCTTATTCTATCTTATAACTCACTTTTGTCAACCATTTTTAAAATATATGGGTTCTTTAAACATGTCTGTGATCAAAGGTGCTTCATACACATTCCCTAAAGGGAAGACAATGAGTGTTTAATCTGGTTTTGGTTCATTTATGTTACCACACAGGATGAGCTTACTTTTACACCAAACCACACCTGCTTTCACCAAATGCCAAAATACACACCCAAGCAAGGCACTGTGCAAAATCTAGCTCTCAGTACATGCAATTTTGGACGTATAAATGCTCCTCCTTAAATGAATTTAGAGTTGGAGAGTAAGTCCATAATTCTTAATTCTTTAGGTCTATATGCAGCGTTGAATTCACTTGGTTGTCTCCCAGTGATCCTGCATCTGTTGTCAGGCTCAGGGAAAGTTTTGTTCCACTCCACATCTCATTAGTCATCTGGTCTTAAACTCTCTGTGAGCTCTCCAGAGCGGATTACCCTGACTGAGGTTTTACTCTATCTCTCTTTCTGTTTATCTATCCATGCATGGTGATGTGTTCAGATGAGGCTTGTGCTGCTATGACATACTTCTATTTAGAATCATTAAGGTTTGATTTCGTTTGACAACATTTTTTTTCTCTCTCTCCAGTCACTTGAAAGAAAACAACATTGCCCTCTTACTTGTTCTCTAGATATTAATTTGGCGTAATTTAATTTGGAAAACATCTCCAGCAAGTTTTCCTGGCACAACCTTTGAAGTGACAATATGAAATAATAAACCCTATTAAATATAAATCACAGGGGCGATGTCAGCGTTGCTATGATTCCTATTTGATTTTCGAGAGAGAACACATGTGATCACTCTCTTTTCCATTTTCCCCCCACCCTCTATCCCACTATTTCACCTTTAATTGAATACGTTTCTGTTGTTGTTGCCAACCTACCTCCCCTCACCCCCCAACCCCCCCCCCCTCTCCTCCCCAATCTACTTCCTCAAGCACGTAATGCATGCAGTAAATAATTCAAATGAAATTAATTTTACAGCACCTTGTTTCCACTAAGCATGCCAACATCTGTTGTCGAGTCACAAGTTTACATTGTTGGTCATTACTTTCCACAATGAGCAAAATGTTTTATTAAAGCCCCGTGGGAGTCCCTCTTGGATCAGGCAGAAACGACGGTGCTACTGACTGAACCCTCCCTGAACTCTGACAATCAAAGATTGGTTGCTGCTCTTTTGGGCTTGACTACTGTCTCGCTTCCCAAAACGGGCTGGGACTTAATGTGATTGAGGTATTGGACGGCCTTAGTCCTTCAGGAAATCGCTGACCATAATGAAACAGAAGCTTTGCTGACTTTTGAAGTGACGTAGTGCTTTTGTTCTGTACAACAGAGTAAATCTCAGCCTGCTGTTGTTTTACAAAGGCCCGTTGCTGTATAAATAGGTCTTTTATTCTGTTACTTCTAATTACCATAGAGAAAATACTAACAGAGCAATATGAGATGATAATTCTCAAATTGGATCATCAGCCATTTTATCTGCTGTCAATATTCAACATGCAGTCCACGTGCATTTTAATGGTGCTTTCCACACCTTTAATTGTTTTATTGACTCAATATTAAAGGAGATTTTGGTGATTCTATTAACACCTATCAAAGCACAGCACCTGCATGTAAACAATATATATATATATTTATATATATTTACATATATATATATATATAATATGCTAGATAGATGTTTGTACACATCCCAGTGTGCACAGGGTTAAATAGGACACATCCTTCATTTGCAGCAGAGACAGCTCAGGAAGTAAGCGGTTTATTTGCATTGGTCCACATTTAAACAACTATGCACTCACAGCCCTTCAAAGAAAGGCACATTGTATATTTATCAGTTTTACTCATGGGGAGAGAAAAAATAAGCAGACTGCTATACATAAATCATTAAGACACAATCAAAAGCAAAGACAAAATATGACGAGAGATGTACACAGATAATCATCAGCTGCGGGTTGAGTTGTGAATGCGGTCTCCAAAGCTCAAACCGATGTTGTAGCGGCGGTGATATTAGTTACAGTTGGAAAAGGAGGCTTTAAACACTAAATTCTCCACAGGCTGGGGCTTTAACAGAGCAGAAGAACAAGGACAGAGACAGGCTGTGGGTGTTTCTGGAAGCACCTTTCCTCTGAAGACTTGGCTGTAAAATGTGAAGGGACCAAGGACACACCCCTGAGGAGCTCTGAAGTGGTTGTAACCACCAAGGGGCCCTGATAGCCCTGCTGCTTCTGTGCTCTGTCGGCCCCCAAGCAGGTGACAGCGACTCGTCCATGCTCTGGGCCTCTGCCAGTAACAGATGTGCTTAGTCAAATGACTAATTGAAAACCTAAAACAAAATCAGCAGCTTGGCTATTTGGCCTGCATAATAACAGGCCTGTGCCGATAAAGGGAGTGGGAGAAAACACACACACCCCTCTCATCAGCGGCGCCATTAACAATCATGAGCAAAGATGAAAACAACGCTTGGTTTATTCGGCAAATGAAAGCACATAACTAGATGCTGTCCCTGGAGTCCATTTCCAATTTTAATAATACATCAAGGAGCCTAGCCGCAGCAAATGCTACTACGTTGAGAACCAAAGCATACCAAACTACTTACAGCTCAAGCATCGGAAGACAACTCCCAGAGCTAAGAATTTAGCAAATGCATAAAGGTACACAACATGATAGCTATTAGCTAAATTAAAAGAGCCATTACCAGAGTAGTGTGCGGAATCATTTGCCAGTTAAAGACTACAAACTAAAATTTTCCATTTCAGAAAAAAAAAGTCTGCATGTTTGTTTCTTCTCCACCTCATCTCTTTCCATCTTCATAGCGAAAAGCATGCAGTCTGAGCTCGCCTCAAATTATGTGCATGAATAATAAAATACCTTCTAATTAAAAACTGTTGTTAAATATGCAAAAATCTAATGATAATGAGATTGCGCAATACCTTGGAGTAAAGCATATTATAAATTACTTAGAAGTGCAAGTCGGCTTGACCCAAACATTGCATTTTGAAGGCTACTTGCAATATTATGTCTGGGACATATGGAGAGGGGGTGCAGTAAACTGTGTTTAGGTCTATCTCAAACTGTTTGTGTACATACATGCACACATATGTCTGTGGATGTGTGTGTGTGGCAGTATGCATGTGCATGTCTGTGTGTGTGTGTGTGTGTGTGTGTGTGTGTGTGTGTGTGTGTGTGTGTGTGTGTGTGTGTGTGTGTGTGTGTGTGTGTGTGTGTGTGTGTGTGTGTGTGTGTGTGTGTGTGTGTGTGTGTGTGTGTGTGTGTGTGTGTGTGTGTATACGTTAACACATGTGTCTGGGTATTAGCGGGGAGGAGGGGGGTTAAATATATGTATGTATGCAAATGCATAGAGCGTCTGCTTCATTGATTCTTCAGGGAAAATGGCGGTGCTAAAGCAACTTGAGACAGTATGATTGCTGTGTGTACTCTTTTATATCTTTAACTATACAAAACTATTTATTTTAAAAGGGGACATTTATGAATGTATGGTTTAAAATCTGATTAAAAAAAAAGACTTTGCATTTGCATTACACTTACTTATGTTACTGCATGTAACTATGTTACTAACACAACTAATTCTTCTCTTATCAATAATAATCCTAATAATACCAACATTAAAGTAATCCCAGGTTGTCTTTGTAGCTTACTGTACTGTTGAAGAGGCTATCTACGTAGCAATGATGTACAAGTGATTGATATGATTTTATTTCATTTTTATTTGCTGTGGCAGCTAAGCAAATAAATCATCACGCCACTCAACAAATCTCAGTTGTTCTTTTCCCCCCTACTTGCTTTGTGTTTGCTTCACATCATCAATCACAGCACTTTTCAGTTGTCCTCTGATTGAGTTGTCTTCATAGCTATATGTGACACTACCTTTATGTTGCTTAGAACAGTAAATAAAAATAGAATTCCTCAACACACATTTCCATGCGGTTTTGAAGAGGTAGGCAAATCAAGAAATTACGGTTGTCAGTTTGTAAAAGACATGTGTAGATCCAATTAAAAAAAAGTAATAATGGGAGAAAAAGTAACAATTTGGAGTTGGATTATTGTTATTCTGCCGCTGGCAGTCATGTCCAATTTGGTTTTCCTGTGAAATAAATCAAAACTTTTATTTGAAGAGAATTTTTACACAGGTAGGCTGATTATTGTAAAGAAATAAAATATGTTATTTGAAGTGCATGTAGACAAACATGGGTTTATGTCAACTACACACACACACACACACACACACACACACACACACACACACACACACACACACACACACACACACACACACACACACACACACACACACACACACACACACACACACACCACCCTTCGTAGCCGTAAGTTTATTATACTAAGATGCATTTATTGAGTCATATTTATGGAGATGAGAGTTGCAAGTCAATTGGCGGCAATAATATTCCTTAGCTTTATAAATTCACTTGACACATGCAGAATAGGGCCTGTATTTAATATTCAGCAAAATAAGACTTCACTCTGATTGAAAGGTTTGCACAGCACATTGTCAAACATGATTGCCCCATTCTGGGCCAGCTAGCACCGGGAACAATGTGCATATTTCACTTCCAGTCAATAGGCCTCTGCCATGTTTATTAAAATTTTAACAGGACTCTGGGCTTCACAGGTTCATCAGCTATTCAAAGCTACTGAACAAATCAGCTGTCATCTCCCCTCGCATGTTCCTGCCCCCCCATGTCCCTGACCTTCCTGGCATCCAGAGCATGCTGCCGTTTTAGATGACTTTCCACCAAGTCTTTATGGCCAAATAAATAGCAGCAGGTGACTGTGCCCATCGCACATTATAATCCTGATTGTTTTTATGTTTAAACCATAAACAAATACTTGATTATGAGGAAAGGGAATAAATCAGGTGACATTATATGAGAAGGCAACCCAGCTAGTGAAAAAGTCATTTAGATTAACGAAGCAAGTGCTTCATACAGTCTGTGCACATGTCCATGCACAAACACACACAGACACTTAAAGGAAGGGAGGCCACATATGGTAGTTACGAGAGGAGCTATGATTCAAACGATGTAAAGGAATAAGTTTCTTAATATAATAAAATCAAAGTATACAACAAGAGAGAAATCTGTTCCTTGAATACAGAGAAGACAGCTTTTCCCACTGTGTCCAAATATATATATACGTTAAGTGTTTATGCCACGTCTGACCTCCCTGTTTTCATCGGGGAAATCATTGTAGCCTTCTTTAGTTATTTATTATTGTCCTCACAGCTGTTCAAGTGTCTTGGTTTGGCTTATCAAACGAGGTAAACACGCCATTGATGTGAAAACTTGACACAACAATGTGGTGACGTCAAACGGGCTCATCCAGAGTCAACTGTGAGACTAGAGGCCCCTTTGATGTCAGAAATGCAAGGCAGCGTGGAAAACAAAGGGCTTTTGGTGAGCGAGGATGAAATGCTTGCATGTGTATGTACTCTATATGTACAGAGGTATGTACGTTGTCTTTGTGTGCGTCTGTGTTAGAGAGAGAGAGAGCAAGACAAAGAGGAAGAAGAATCTGTGGTGTGTGTGTGTGTGTGTGTGTGTGGGGGGGGGGGGTTGTGACTGAGAGCAAGTGAATGAATTGAATGTGTGTGTGCACGCATGAAACTCATTTTACCCAGCTCTCAACTTACATCCTTCATCCAGCGGATGAAGTGAGTGAGGAAGTGGCAGTTCTTTGGCAAATAAAATCGAGTTCATGCAAAGCCAGTATTAATTTGGCTTTTCCGTTGGAATGAAATGTTTTTGTTTTGGGAGGAAATTGCCCTGAGCAGTAATGAATTTCCCCCCTCTCTGCTATGTGGCACCATAATTTAGCAGAGCGATAGATCACATAGGCTCACGATTTGAGTGTGCATATATTCTAATAGAAAGCTGATAAATATTAAATGTGCGACATTTAAAAGAGTCTCATTTTCCCAGCTTTTAGTGCACAGAGAGCAACATTTTTCATAATGGCTGCTGGCAACATGAGACGGAGTAAAAAAAAAAGACACAACAAGCATTATTGTGGCCAATATTTATTCACATTGATTTATCCAAATGAGTCTGTTAGCAAAAGAGATATCAGAGAGGCAGTGAGTAGTTAGTTTTGCAAAGCTCAGAGCTCTCTGGCATATGACAATACCCGCTGCTGTATTTCAAAGCATCGATCACCCGTCATCACAAACCCGTGGTGATTTTGCCTTCTTCCTTTGGTGCTGAAATGTTTACACGGTCACTCTCTTGTTGTCGTTGTGATCAGTTCTTGCTTTGGTATGAAGTCACAGTCAAAATATGCCAGTGTTTGTCTGTTAAAACAGCTCTCACTTGTCTATGAGGGAAAAAAATGTCTCTTTAAAACATGTCAGACTCCTTTTTTTGATGTTTGGAAAATTAGTTTTGGACACCAGGATGTATTTGGAATGCTTTGATGTGTTGGCATATTCCTCTTCATGTCATCTTCGTGGTTAAACACATTTACAAATCAACGCAGTTACTTTCTGGATGAACAGCTGGAGTGACAAAAACAAAGTAATCAAAGCAGCTGCAGTAGCTTTTGTGTTTCTGTGTTATTTGTAGTAATTTCACACATGATTTTGGAACGCTGCTCGACAGAGTTTTGTTGAAACACTGAATTAAAAGGGAACGTTGCTCAATTTAAGACTTAGCATCTTATTTTAACAGCAGAGTTAGAATATTGGACATATGCACATCAGCAAAAAGGACGATTCAAAGAGAATTGATGAGTGGGTTCCTGAACATGCAGTGCATAGTTTGCTTTTAGTTAATATTATGAATGATACACTGTTCAATTAGATTTGACTGTGTCTGCAGATAAAATTTGTGCATAAAACAATAGTTTCGAATTATCTAGGTAATACGATTCCTGAAATGGCTACTTGAGACTGGCTCCAAAAGTGAGTCAATCCCCATAGATCCCCATGTTAGCATGCCAAAGTTTACAACAGACATAAATATGTTTACAGCCTGGTACAAAAAAAATTACTTTTGGTCACCATAGCTAATTTCCCTGCATGTGACAACTGTGTGGGGAACACACCCCACCCCTTTAAATTGGATTAAGGCTTAAAGTTATGCATGATTACAGGTGGGGCTGCTTTGAGTGACAGGTGGGTGAAGTGAAGATTGGTGCCAAACAAGGTCACACAAAGCTGATTAAATATACCACTGCAAGATACATTATTTCACTATATACAAACATTTTCAATCTGTTGTGTAGTGAGATATTCTGGACGAAAGAATATGAACTGGCCACTCTCTATGGGCAGACCATGTGTACAACAGACTCCCTTCCGGTTCAGCCTGATGTTAACTCGGCTGGGGACAAAATAATTAATTAATACAGCTCCTCTAGACTTTTGAAATATTATCAGACAGAATGAATCAAATTCTGATAGTGAAATGAGTCATCTCATTTAGCCACCCTTGTCTACCGCTTCACAGCTGCAACAGGGACAGAGTAAACTGCTGTAGATCACAGGTCATTACTATATGTGGGCCTTGCATTTGATTGGCTTGAAGTTCATCATCATCACCATCATCATTTGTTATCAATTATTGACACCACAAAGCAGAGAATGATTTTGCAACACACGTAAAATATTTTCTTTTTTATTTTACCCAAGTGGCTCCTCTTCCTTGTCTCAGTATTGAGAACCATGATGAGTAAATGCTTTCACAACATTTGTCAAATATTACCATCTCCTTTTTTCCTCTGCTCCACATCTTAGCCTCTTCAATCTCCATTTACAGCAGCAATGGCCCTTTGCCACGCAAACCCCACTGCCTGTGTCACTCTAAATGGTGCCTAATTCCAGATTACAGAAACCTATGGGTAAAATGATATTTCTTTTGTCTGGTCCAAGAATAGAGGCCCGAGAGCTTCTGCAAGCATCATTTAGCCTGGCTAAATTACCATGACAAGGAGATGAGCAAACGGACAGTGCCTTGGCTTATCTGAGAGAGAGTTGCACTTTAAAAGGGCTTTAATGGAACCAATTATTAGGAGGATCTCTTCGCCGTCTGCTCCCGGTGCCACTTGATTGTTCTCGTTATAAATGTCCCTCCTTCCCTTGACAGCGTTGGTCACCATCCCCGCCTCACTCTTCATCTCTCTCTCTTGTATAGTGATGAGAAGGTCAATAGACTACTCTCCACAGTTCTTGAACCTGTTCCATATTTCTTAATTAGGCAAGGCTGCATGTAAAAATGAGGCTGAGAGGCTGGTAGGTTCTCCTGCTTTCTCTCTCACAGACACACATGCACATACTGAACATATCCTCACCTCATATTATGTTCACTAGCTCAGTTTGACTGGATACCTGATGTTTCTTACAGGTAAAGGAAGACTCCATAAAACATAGGTAAAGTCTAGTGCTTCATTTCATATACTGAACAGTTGACCAAAGTTGTCAGTTTGTGCTGTCTCCAGTTGACATTCCACAAACTTAACATCTGACGTACTAGAAAGGTGCTGGACAACACATCCTCAACTTCGAGGTGGGGCTGGAGGGCGGACACCATCACCATAATGTCAATGGAAGGAAGGATGGAGAGAAACAAGCAGCAGTGGAGAACAGAGGAAAAGGCCATTAGAGCCGTTGACATTTTGTTCATGCTTGAAATCCTCAAGTTGTTCTACTGAGAACCAGTCGATTCGAGTACTAATTAGCAATCAGAAGAGTGGCATGGCTCCAGCAGTAATTGTCCATGTGCATGAGTGTGAAGTTATCCCACAGTAGGCCTAATGCGGGTACTGTTCCTCCCTTCCCTGCCTCTCCACAGATTTAATGCACCACTATATAAGTCATAAACATTACAAGCTGGAAACCCTTTGACAAAACAGAGTTTGGGAAAAAAAACATTTCACCAGAGTCCATCATCTCTTCCATCATCAAACCACTTTGTTATTTGCAAAATTCCACGTCCTTGCTTCACTTTCCAAGCTATTGTGTTTTCAGAAGTAGTTTAAAAAGAAAATTGTTTTCTCTCAGGTCACAATCTCCAGTCATTTGTCCATGATGCATTGAGTGGCTAGTGTAAAACAATGCATTGGATTTTTGACAGTTAGTTGTAATTGAAGCTGTCTCTGAGGAGGGACTGAGACGCTGGGTGAATGCTGGTAAGCCTGAAGATGAAAACACATGGCCTAGTATTACGTCTACCACACAGTCACCTCTCTGACCTCAAAGTGAGGCCTTTGCTTCACTGGAAAGGTGTTTCATGCTAGAACTTGACTGCATGGTGCAGAACTTGCTAGATTGGGAACACAACCTTTCTCGGTTGCATTTGACACTTTTTCTGTCGTCATCAAATTAAAGTTAATTTTTCTAAATGTTTATTAGTATCAGTGCTTGCACCTATCATAGTCAGTCTAAAATTCTAAATACATTTCCAGCTTTTACTCTTTGGCGTATTGTGATTTTGTTATTGTACACCTGCACTTCTCACAAGCTGCTGGGACTCTTTTTGCTGGTTCTTTTGCTAGATAGGGTCAGTGAGAGTGCAGCTCCTCTGTGAATGGTTGTTACATTGTGGAAAGATTAATGTTGGGGATAGGCATAGACCAGTTGATTGACAGTGTCGACGGCTAGTCTAAGTAAGTTTACATTAACCTTACAACAATGCTGACCTGGCTCCAAAAAAGAACAAAGATAACATGAAAAGAGTCAGATGATGACAAATCAGTGCTTTGAGAAGTCAAATCCTACCCAACTAGTGCTAAATGCAGGCCAGGAACAGCAAACTAACATTAGCACCACTCCTAGCAGCAAAGCATTAGCATCAGTAAAAACACCTGCGGCTACAATCCAGTTTAAATGCAGAGCACAATGCAAATATGTGAATATCTTATTCATTATAAATAACTGTGTTGTTTTTACTAGATTTCAGTGATAGTTGCTGGATATATGCTACCATCAAATATTCTATCACATAATACAACCTAACAGTTCACTGTGTCTTTTGAACTTCAGAGTTCATCTGACAAAATGGCTGAAGTGGTTGGCTGATGGGTTGCAACGTCCTGTATCCATTTCAAATCAAAAGTCAATACAATTAAAAGCACCCAAGCGCATCCAGTAAGTCCACCCATATACTAGGTTTTTAACTAGTCATGTTACTATATTAATTCAAATGGTTGTCCCCATGATTAAATACATTTTTGTTGTGAATATCAGCAATATCTCCTTGAATCTTTTTTTCACTGTGGAATTTCAGAATGAAATACTTCTTGATTTGTTAACACAGGCCAAAATGCAAAAATGTGAAGGGGAATACTGGCACTAACTGTTTTCCACTTCAAGCACCGATGATGTTTATGCCACGGTTAAAACTGGAGCAGGATTTTAGCAATTTTTAAAAATAAATTAGTAAGCACAGATTTTACAACTGGGAAACCTTTCTGTGCTGCTGAGGAATGATGATTGCTTGGTTATACGTTGCATGATTGTATAATGAGTAATAACTAGTATTGTGATCGTGGATTGAATGGTCATGATGATGATGATAGTGACAATATGGGCAATGAGTTAGTTCACTATATTTGGTAGTAGTATAATATCTAAATTTCTGCAAATAATATATGAGCTCAATAATAAGACCCTAAACCACGGTGCATTTGTACTGAGTGACATTGATGACAAATTCAAACTTGTAAAAAACAATAACATGTAAATCTACAGTTAAGACTAAGCAATATTCTGCAATGTTATACATTAAAAGTGAAAAACATTGCATTGTTTGAGAGGGATGTTTGTTAACTATAGGTGTTACAATACTTAGACATGTCCAATGGCATCCAGGCAGTTTGAGATTAAATAAGTAGGTGTCAAAATTGTACACTATTGCCTAAGAGTTTTTCTCTTTCTTCCTGTTGCTTGCTCTATTTGTCTTTTTACTCCTCTTTAACACTCCTGAACAGTAAAATTACAAAAGCAAAGGCTGGAAGAGAATTCTTAATTGTTTTTCTGTTCTCACACAATTGCACCTTTTATAAAGAGCTCAAAGGAGATGGGATGAAGATATAGCGGGAGCATGTGGCAGGAAACTGTGTTATCAGCTTACTTTTGCTTTGTATCCAGAGAAGAAATGAGGCTAAATATTTATTCTGCTGGGTATCTTAGGGTCAGAACATGGCAAAATACTCAAGCGCTGGCAAGCTGTCAGTTGGAGAGGCAGCCAAACACACTCGCAGTAAGTGCAAGTCAAAGTGACAGCACAAAAGGTTGCTTTACAAAGCGTTTTCTGTTTCAGGCATGTGTGTCTTTTGCTTAATTTATGGACCTGCTGTTTTAGGGCATTTTAGATTAGTCTGTGCTGGGGATATCTCATTCCATGTCTCACTGTGTGGCGCTCATTAAAGCTGTGAATGAGCCGCCTCTGTCGCCCTCTCATTGGCCTAAGGTGCAATAACCGCCAATCAGGCGATTTGGAGCTATTTCAGAAAACAGGTACATTAAACTGGCTTTGCATCAAGTTAATACACAGGGTCTGTTTGGCGACGCTGGCTTGATAGTGTGATTCATCTCTGATGGCTTTTAGAAAACACCATAAAAATATATTCCGGTAATGACTCAGATGTCGTCAAGAGAGTGGGCTGATGGTGTGGTTAAATGCATGAGTGCATGCTTGTATTATTTTCAGTATGTGTTGGATCTATGGTGGCAATTATGCTTTCATTTCCACTCAACTGCACTGTGTGTGGTACTAAGCGTCAACCAAGTCATTAAGTTGGAGTTTGGACTAAGGAGTAGCTGGGTCCTATGTGTTTGTTTGTGATTGTTTTTTCTAAGGTTTATGGTCTGTATTAGAAAAAGACAGTTGAGTCTGAGTTCATAACTTCTGTGTGTGCTTGTACTTTTATATCCTTTTATGGGGGGACTAAATTCAGAGTTTCTTTGTGAGGACATTTTGGTTTTCTAAAAGGCTGTTTTCAGGGATACAGTTAGAATAAGTTTGAAGTAAATGTTGTGTTAAAATTAAGCAATTGGTTGTAAATGTGGAGATTATTATTAAGGGCTTGGCATTATTCATTATATTTTAATACAAACATGTCTGTATACAAACGTATAGCCATGATATTGCCATCGGGGGTGTCCAAATGACATTTTCCCCCACTGTGACCCAGGTGTAATTGTACACAAACACACAGACACATACAGTATATATATATATATATATGTGATACTTTGTAGTCCAAAATGTCATACAAATGTGTTAGTATAGCATGTGGTCAAAAATATACAAAAAAAATATCATACAGTAGTATGTTGTCTGAAAATTCTTTAAAAAGTAATTATATAATGTGTCATCCAAAATGTCATGAAAATGTTTGAGTATCACATGGTTCAAAATTTCAAAAAGAATATAGTATGGTAGTTGTCCAAAATTTCATAAAAATGTCATACCACTGTTGTCAAAAATGTCAAAACAATTTCATTCTATACTCCAACATGTCATGAAAATGTCATACCATAGTATGTCATCCAAAATGTCATAAAAATGTCTTGTGTGGTCAAAATATCATCATACTATAGTATATTCTCCAAAATGTCATACTATAGTATGTTGTCGAAAATATCATAAAAAGTCATCCGATAGTATGTCGTCAAAAGTATCATAAAAAATGTCGTGTGCATGTCGTCCAAAAAGTCCTAAAAATTGATTTGTAGGGCACGTGGTCAAAATTGTCAAAACAATGTCAAAATAATCTTCTCCAAAATATCATAAAAATGTCATAGTATGGTATGTCCTCAAAAAAAAATAATAATAAAGTCATACTATAGTATGTCCTTGCAAATATCATAAAAAATGTCATAATATAATATGTTGTCAAATAATATGTCTTTGAAAATATCATGAAAAAATCATTCTTTAGTATGTCGTCAAATATATCATAAAAAAGTCATAAATTTCGTCTGAAATGTCAAAATAAATATCATACTATAGTAAGTCGTCCAAAATGTCATAAAAATTTAACACTATAGTATATCATACAAAATGTCATACTACAGTATGTGGTCATAATTGTCAAAACAATTTAATACTTTAGTATGTTCTCCAAAATATCATAAAAATGTCATATGTATGCTGTCCAAAATGTCATAAATATGTAATACTATAGTATGTCGCTAAAAATGTTTAAGTATAGCATTTGGTCCAAAATGTCCCAAAAAATATCATAGTACAATATGTTGGGTTATGTGTAACAGAGCAGACACAGAAGCAGGAATAATGGATAAAACAAATGGATTTATCCAATATAATGAAGTAGTAGAGTCAAAAAAATTCACACAATAGTATGTCGTCCAAAATTTCATGAAGATGACATGCTATAGTATGTCACGAAAAAGGTAAATGAAATGTCATAGCATACATGTCCAAAATTTCATAAAAATGTCATACCATGGTATGTCGTCCAAAATTTCATAAAAATGTCTAACTATAGTATGTCGTCCAAAATGTCAAAAAAAAAAAAAAAAAAAACAATTCTTAGTATAGTATGTTGTCCAAAAATTCATACAAATTTCATAGTATGGCACGTTGTACAAAATATCATGAAAATGTAATAAAATGGTCTCTTGATTATGCTCATCATAAACTTTGCATTCTTTATTCTTTCGACTTGTGAAACATACAAACCTAACCCCTATATTCCACTGAAGACGTGTCCGTCAGGTCGCATGTACGACGCGACTTTGTCCCGTCCTCTGCGAGGCTTCATATTCCAGACGCCGGCGGTGGAATATGAAGCCTCGTTCTGTCCGCTCGTTATACTGTATCTCACGTCCTCATTTGGTCAAGTTTCCTGGATTTTTGTGCTTCTATCGTGGATAAACGTTGTTGAACGGCTTCTTTTTCGTCCATTTTGTGGTTATTTTCATTTCCTACTTTGTGCTGCAGCCTACAGACAAAGTTAATACAGCCTGCTGTGTTTTAGTCATTAAAAACATGAATCATCCTATTTATTGCGTAACTATTTCACATACTGTGTCTGTAGCGGGAGGAGAATGCGTTTCTTGTCCAAATTGAGACTGCGGAGGTAGAAGGTGATGTAGTAGTTTTTTTTTACGACTGGGAGTTTGCACATGGATGTTTTACTTTGAAGATTTCCCCAGAGTTTTATTTTGTTTTCTCAAAAAACGTCCTGCTTTAGTTGAGATTGCCACGGTCTCCGAGTGGCTTCCGTCAGAAACAGACTCGCTGCAGATAGCGATATGTCTGTAGCTTGGTAATTTACTAGTATTGTGGGCGATAGAAACCCCCTAAAAAGGCCGTGGCTACGCCCATGTCTGTATATGTACTGTATGTGTTCAGTGCATTTTTCAGTTGTTTGTGCAAGATATTATATGAATTTGTCCTCAAATGCAGTTCAGTGTGAGCCGATGTCTTTGCACCTGAGTAGGTGACTGTAATCTGTATATTATGCAGCAGTGCATTTGTGAATTCATAGATTTTTATATCATTTTTGCGTACGTGCATGTCAGTGTTTTTCTTCTCGCATGCATATGTATTCATGGCTCTGTGTCTGTGTGTGTGCATTGTATTATGTTCGTTCAGCTCCTTGGAGGACGTGACCTGTGTGGGTAAGGACAGTGTAAAGGGAGGCAAATTGGGAGGAGGCCAGCATTCTCATTAGCAGGGCAGATGTGAGGTCGCTCTGACCAGATTGCTAGCCACTTCCTTAAAAAAACAGCTCACCAATGGCCTGGCGTGAGACTTTGAGAGGGGGAGCTGGGGCATGGAAATGTCCTGTGTTCCTGACATATTGTGAGTAGCCAGCAGACAGGGGAAAGCCAGCACTCTTAACCCACCTCAGAGACCGAACTGAACACTACCCTCCTCCCCCTTCTCTCTTTTTCTTCACAACAACATCCTTGTACAAGAACGATGGTCAAAAATAACACAAGCGGAAAACTGCAATGAGGTGCTACTTTATCCCTCCTGGACCCCTCCTGGGACGATTAGCAATCCAAACTGAAAGAGAAAGAGACAGAAAGAGAGGGAGGGAGGGAAGGTGGGTGAAGGGAAAGAAGAAAGGACAGGCATGGAACCAATTTCACCACAATTTTCATCCCTTTAGAGATGCTTGTTCATGAAAGACCATTAGAACAACAGATTAGGTAATTACATACCGAAGGCCAAATCATAATCTCTGGTTCCTTTTCTCTAATGGTAAAGTCAAGATGGCTGCCAGTTTCAAGAGCATGTGAGGTGAGATTTTGATGAGGGATTGCAACGGGCTTTCAATGAAATATGAAATACATGCACTTCACTTTTTAACGTAATTAATTAATCATGTTTTGCACCATCTGTTCTTTAATATTGCATTCATAAAAGAGGGAATATTTATCCTGTATGTTAGAATTTAATGTGTTAGATTGAAGGCAATGTAGTGACCAATAATTAAACAGAACACCAATGAGTCATTCTGAAGTGGCTGAGGGCATAAAGAGAAATGCCTTTTTGTCAGTGCATTATAAGTACTCACTCAAGCAATAGGGGAGAGTGAGGATGCTTAATAGTGTACCAGTGCTAATGGCTGTGTGTGTGTGTGTGTGTGTGTGTGTGTGTGTGTGTGTGTGTGTGTGTGTGTGTGTGTGTGTGTGTGTGTGTGTGTGTGTGTGTGTGTGTGTGTGTGTGTGTGTGTGAGACACCAGCTAGAATCAGGTAGACAGGTCACACTGTCAAGCATGGAGCAAGTGCATGGAAAAGAAGGGTCAAGGGCGAATAATTCGCTCGGCCGCTCTTTTTGAGATGACAAACACGTGCTCCTGCCAGAAGGGAACCATTAAAAATAATTTACACAAGCTTTATGTTGGCTGAGCTCTTTTTGATGCAGTGTTTCCCCTGGCAATTATGGCAATGGCGCAGCTCCAGCCATATGGCCAGCCGGGCAGTGGGCCGTGAGGCTCAGGAATACCTGGGTGGTTAATTAAGAGCTGTTGCCAGGGCCATAGGAGGCCAGTCTCAGATCTTCCAAACCCCCACCATCACCACCACCACCACTGTCTCTGCTAACACTCTCACTTCCTGCTAGAGCAGACCCTCCACTGTGACCTACTGTTGTCTGTACTCGCTCACAAGCAGCAGCCACCAGGGACAGGGAGAGGCCACCGGTAATTATTTGAGATAACATCCCCCAAGTTGAAGTGGGATATGTGAGAGAGGAGAAAAACTCTGCGCCGTGTTGTGTTTTTCTGTTTCTGGATGTGTGTGCGTGTGCACCGGCGTGTGCGCACGCTTGCATAAGTGTGCCTATACTCCAGAGCGTAAAGGTCAACATTTCCACCGTCCTTCTCAAGTGAGAGTAATGCTTCTTTAGGATGGAGGACAACGGAGCCACATTTTTCATAAATACCTCATTCCGCATTCAGACATTTACTGTTCTCTGCTCTCAGCCACAAGACCAATTTGAATTCTCACTTGTCAGGGAGCACTGGCCCCACTTTGATTGGCGTGTACATTTTTCAGTGACTGTAAAAAGAAAAAAATGAAGCAATGGGCCTTTAGAAATATTAAAATGTACTGTCATAAAAATGTACTTTAATAAATTATTATGCTTTTAAAAGCCTTCCTGTGCGCGCATACCCTGAGGAGAGTGATAGCTGGTAAGACTTCACTCTGCTGCTAATCTATAACATCAAAGTTATGGTGTACTGTATATACCTGTACATGATTCTGTATCACATGATGTCATCATAGTCACTGGCTGTTTAAATATTAGCAGATAATAATAAATTAAATTAGAAACCTGTGCTAAAGTTTGAATTATTTTTGACTCATCACCAATCTTCCTCTATGTTTTGACCTTGTTGTGTTATCGCGGTTTGTGTTGTCATAACATATAGCTTTGACCTTGGCTGAGGTCTTCACCAGGCCCTTGTCTAAACATATTGATATTCATAAAAGCACTATCACTCTATCAATCTGCTAGACATAGATCTAATACAGTATAATGAAGCAATAATGAGGAATTTTCTCTTGTTAAAATGTCATTTATGTAATGAATAAAAGATGATGGGTTCAGCTGTCTCTGCTTTGTTCTCAATCAGTCTCTCTTTTTTCTTTTTTTTTGCTCTGGCCTGTACACTAACAATGGCGTCATTGGCAGACATTGTCCCGATAATCAGCCAAAATTGCTTCATGTTTCCACTGTATAAACAATCATTAGGATGTTGTTTTGTTCATTCGCTTCGCCTCAGCCTTTCATTTGTGAACAGTGGCTGCAACGAAAACACTGACAGCTTCTAATCTAAATCTGTGATAGTTCAGAATGTCCTGATTGTGACAGCATAGCAAGGCAAATACATTTGCGTCTGTGTGTGCATGTGTTTGTACTCGATGATGTATATATATGTGTGTGTGTGTGTGTGTGTGTGTGTGTGTGTGTGTGTGTGTGTGTGTGTGTGTGTGTGTGTGTGTGTGTGTGTGTGTGTGTGTGTGTGTGTGTGTGTGTGTGTGTCAGAAACCCCCTGCTGACTTCCCACCTCATCTCCATATTCCTTTATGGGAAATGTAAATGGATACATGATTATCTTTACACGGACCCAAGCAAGAAATGGGATCCTACCCTTCACTGTGACTAAAGAAGAGAGGGAAATGTTATGGTACACATTATAAATGATTTATGCGTGTAGAGTATGGCATCTTTTCCTTGATAACCCCTCCTGTGTGTTTTACGTGCTCCCTCTTCAACTGAGATTCAGCAAAGGTCCCAGCGGTGCAGTGTTCTCTCCCTGTACCTCTCTAAACAATAAACAGCATTATCTGACTGCCTGTCTGCGTTCACTTCTCAGCCGTTTACACTGACCTGGTATCTTATGGTAATAAATCCCAGTGAGTGAAGGAAAGGGGATCGACTTGATGCTGAATAATTGGTCATTTTGGTTGCAGGCTCCCCTGCTTCACATTATAGTGATAATGAAGGCCTGCTGAATATGGTGATCAGTGGGTGTGTGTGTGTGTGTGTCAGATATGTGTCTCTGTGCATCTGTCATCTGCTCGCCCGTTTCTGTGAGTGAGTGAGAGCGAGAGAGCAAGAGAGCAAGAGAGAGAGAGAGAGAGAGAGAGAGAGAGAGAGTGTGTGTGTGTGTGTGTGTGTGTGTGTGTGTGTGTGTGTGTGTGTGTGTGTGTGTGTGTGTGTGTGTGTGTGTGTGTGTGTGTGTGTGTGTGTGTGTGTCGCAGGGGTGTCTCCTGAGTCAGGGATTATTGCTGATAGATTATTTCTTCAGCCCCCTCGTTATCACTGGATCACACAGACATGTGACCCACACTTCATCACTCTATTCATTCTCCTCTTAAACTGAGCTCTGGAGACCTGCAGAGAAGGCTGCTGGAACCAAATATATGGGGCCGGGTTGTGACCAGGGGCCCGTAATACCGCTGCAGTGGGACCCTTTTGCATAATTATAAATCCTTGCTAGGACTGTGTGGAGTTCTTTACCAGCGTCATGAATTTAGTTTTGCAGTGGAGAAAACCTGATTTGAAATTGGGGCATGTTGTGACTTCATTTATCTTCTGTTTACAGTGTCGTGGAAACACTGGATATATTTTTTAAAAGAGACAGCTCTTTAAAACATTAGTTTCATCTTTTTCACACTGCTCTGGCCTCTACTCATGTTCCCGTCGCTGTTATTATGTGATACTGTCGTCACCTGTCCTCATTACTAGTTGAAGGACAGGCCCTTTGATGCTCATTAGCGAGTGCCCCTGTGTCAGCAGTACAGACGAGTCCTAGAGACGCGGTGGGAGCTGCAGCTATGAGAGACTGTGATGTCAGCCAACCTGTGTATACTATGACAGTGGTGACACCCAGCCAGTCCTGCTTTTGTCAAGGGCCCCTAACGAGGTCATCACTGTCCCTGAGACAGAGGTCACCCTTACATTTGACCCCCGTCCCTCCCCGTGCTGTAATGTCAACAGCTCCTCCCATCACCTGCCCCGCGGTGTCCCTACGCCGCGCTCCCTCATTGGCTGCCGGCATGCCGAGCTGTCACACAAGTGGGCAGTGTGTGTGGAAATCAAGGTGGGCTGATGTCTTTTAATGAGACAGACGTAGAGCCCCGCTAATGTCCCCGCCTTCGTTAGGCAGGACCCAGCTGCAGCCTGTCAGCCTCCTTGTTAAGCTCAGCCCTGGTGGGACGGCCTGGCAGGGCAACGCGGCTGTCGCTCTGTCTGTCTGTCTATCAGTTGGTCAGCTTCTCTCCTCTGCACTCCCCTTGGTGGGCCTGAGGTCTCCAGGGTGGAAAGCAAGCTCTGTCTGCCTGATGGCGTTGTACTGTATGTCAGAGCTGTACTCTCTGCTGCTCTGCCTGGATCCTGGGAGGTGGTTGGCTAATGATTTGCCAACAGGGCTTTGGGGCGCTCCACGGCATTTTGTTTCCTGATTAGAATGCAGCGGCGGCCTTTGTCAACAGCGATGTCAGCCGCTGTAAGGACAAAGCATTGTTACCAGGAGCATAATTAAATCTGTTTCCTGTGAATCTGCCACCTGTGTTGACCAGGCAGTCAGGGATTCAGGAGATTTTTTTTTTTTTTTCGCCTCCCACTTTGTGTTTTGTGTTTATTCTCTCCCTCCTCGTACCTCTGTGCTTATTACTAGTGTACTGTGTAACAGAGAGATGGAAACATTTTATTTTCTGAGGTTAAGAGAAACAGCAGCAAACAAAATGAGTTCACAAGCTTTTACTTATACTAAGATATATCTTCTTCAGTTGTAGATTGTAATATCAAATTTAGTTAGAAGTAGAGATAAATTGTTTTTTATTTATAATGTGACCAATATTTTTAATGGTTATGCATGGTGGCAATTTATATGCATTTCTACATATATATGTTTTTCATCTATTGTAACCCTGTTATAAAAGGACTACAGTTATCTGTCTCATCAAATACACAGTGACATGTGAGAGCTAGCTAACCAGACCATTAAAAGCAACAGCAGTCCCTGGGATCTGGACTGGTCAGAAATTAATTGGCCCCATGGCTGTTTGAAAGTGCAGAGAAAACAACTCCATGGAGTGTATCAGGATTTCCCACATAAAATATGTCAATTTTCCCCCGCTCATGCCAGTCGAGCAATAATGACCCCATGGCGCTATAGAGTGGTGTGACAACACAAATGACACTACACTGTGTGCTAATGACATGGGATGTAGTCGCTGGGTAAACATGGCAATTAAACAACAGTCTCAGACTGAGTAGGGCGCACATAGAACCTTCACAGACCCCATTGTGTCTTTGTCTTAGTGTTCTCTCTCTCTCTCTCTTCCTCTCTTTCAGTCTCTCTCTCTCTCTCTCTCGCTCTCTCTCTCTGCAAGACATTTGCATGCTGGAGGCATAATTGGCTGGTCTCATAGTGGCGGTGGCAGTATTCCTAGAACGAGGACATCTCAATGCACCTCACACGTCCTCACTGTCACAAGGCTCGCTGCTGAAAGCCTTCCTGACACAAACACAGCAACACAGAACGCTCCCACAATGGCAGCCATGTCTGCTCCTACTCAAACTACACCCAGTGACAAGAAGAAGCTGAACTAAGCACATTTCTCTTTCCCCCCTTGCAGTTTCCAAAGTTCAGGATTACCGTCAGCATGCAGGAGCTCTGCTGGAGAAGTTTTTTGCTCTCCGAGAAGGCTGTGTGAGAGAGTTTGGAGGGTGACAGCCTAGCCGTAGCAGTTTGCTGGAGAAAACTCATGTGGAGTTTGGGAATGTAGGCACACTTGAAAATGCAGTAACTTATAAGTGGCACATTTTCTATGCATGCTGGACTGAATTCTGAACTCTTGTCAACTGCAATGTAACACACACATGTACTCAGAAAATAATGTTTAAATAAATCAAAATATATATATATGACCAGTTTGTTACTTCTACAGACTTCATCTTTTATCACAAATACACTTTACTTCATATTTGAATGAGTCATGGGGCAGATTCGTGTTAACAAATATGTGTGGCTGCCCACAGGTGACACTGTACAGTGCCACATTGGCCACCACTCACCCCATCACATTGAAAGAGTACCCCTGCCAGAGCCTTGTTTCATTCACCCGTAGAACAATTAGCAATGCTGAACAGTTTTGCAATTAACAGCCTCATAACTGTCACATGCCCCAATTTTAAATCAGCAGGAGTAATATCTGCTTTAGAGCAAAGTTTAATTACAAAGTAAAGCATTTCCATTGCAGCGGTTACCATTTTTAAATTACATTATTATTAACTATTTTATTTTTAGCATGCTACAGCGTCCTCTCCCTGTGGCAAGAGATTCTTTTTGGCAGGGTTTGAGTGTAACCGTCACACTCATACGGAGAAATTACACTAAATCTGATAACAATGCATACTGAGCTTGGCTTTACCCCTGAGTGGTGATAGAGAAATAAAGTTTTTAGGTGACTGAATGAATGACTGCCAGCGCCAGAGGAATAGCGTTCACTTCAGGCTTGACATTCTCCATCAAACCACAGCATACTCTTGTGAACAAACAGTCTGTCTAAAACTCTAAATGGGCTCAGTCAAAATGGATGCTAGAGCCCAGTCAAGGCTTAAATCATCTCTCTGCTGAGCTCAAAAGAGAAGCGTTGAAGCCAGAAAATAGAGGAGCCGGGCTGATGGAATCTGGCGCAAACACATTCCCACCTTTCCAATCTTATTTTCGTCTCTTGCCTTCTGCCTGGTTCCCTTGCAGGGGCTTAGTGTACTTTTTGTGTCCCAGTGCGTACAAAGTCTATCAGAATGCATTTGTTTCAGGGAGCCCCCATTCACTTTCAAAGGGTTAAACAGACCATTCACCGGCCTGTCAACATTCCCTGGCCCGCCTCACGGAAAAGTCTGCTCGAGTTTTGTTCCCGATCAACACTTGTCTCCTCGGCCCGTTGTTGCTCGCGTCGTGTAATATCCATGACAATCGTGTTGGGCTTTTCAGGGGGCTCTGTAGCACCCATTCTGTGGGGCCACTTTTAGGCCATAAAGAGCTTTATTTGTGTGGATTTGAAAGAGTCATGTGAAGTGCCCTCCGGCTGGAATCCTCTTCAGCGGGTCACCACTGTCTCAATGGGCTTCACACTCACAGGCGGCCATCAGTACTGCCCTCACGTTCTTATGAAGCAACATCAACGCCACTGCTGCAAGACTTCTGAAAGTCCTCTGAAAGGTGCACTACAGGCAGAAGCAGAGGAGGGAGGCGAGGAAAGAAGGGTGATACAGGGGGAGAAAAACCCAGGGAGGGAGATAGCCCACAGTGAGAGGGCTGAAGAGCAAAGGGAAAGAAAAGGTACTCTTTTTTTTCAGCTTGGATTAAAATGATGAGCACAATATTTAAGCTCTTGACTCGGCTGGATGTCTAACCTCATCAACACCAGAACCCCTTCTAACCCCCGACCTGTCTCACTAACCCACCTGAAGTGTGTGGACACACACAAACCACACCAGGAGCCAAAGGCTGTGAAGGCCGGGGCGTGGGAAGTAAGAGCGGTCCAACAGCGTATCTATTTTCATGGACCATATGGAAATTCTGTTGTGTGTGCAGCGGACACGTTAGATAGCGGTGACCCTAACGACAGTGTGTGCATGCTGAATGGTAAACAGTGTGGAGAGGGGAGTAACCCTGACCCCCGGCATATGGGTCTCCATTCTGAAGGAGGGCTTTCACAAACACAGCCATGCTGCCAGGCAGGCCCTTGGGGACTTTGATTTGTTAATGAATTGCTCTATTGACTTGCATCTTTGCTTGCATCATTAGAAGACACCAACAACACTCCCTGTTTTCTTTTTTTTTTCCCCCTTCTTTTTATTCCACCCTGATCTCATGCACAGAGAGGAAGATGTGGGCAGGGGGAGGGGGCATTACAGAACGCTATTGTATGTTTGACTTAAATCTTCAGGCTTGTCATCTGTTTTCCCCCCTCTTCTGTGGCTTCCATTCTTCAGCTCAGCTAATTTGTATTGTGGCAATTTAAGACAACTCTCCAGTGCTCAGTGATGCAAGAGAACAAACCTAATGTCCCACTCCCCCGCCTCCCTGCCCCCCTCCCCCCTACTGCCACCCCCTCCGCCATCCACACACCCCCATTTCAGGCAGGCCATGGCCCAAGACCAGCCTCCTCTAAATCTATTTCCCAGTCCCTCCCCGGCCCTCATTACCATGTGGAGACAATAATGGTTTTGTCAGGACGATACCTGCTTTACAAGTAGCAGATTATTGTGTCCCGCCAGTGTTAACACAACAAGTACAAGCCCTCTGTCTGTGGCCATTCCACCGGCTGTCAGCACTCATCCATAATGGCAGTGTCACACCATAACACACGGCGCACAAAGACGTGTGACCCTCCAGCTACATGCACAAAGACATACAGGCTCTATAAGACTTACACAACATATGGCTACAGCATTATGGCCTGCGGTTCTTCCACAAACCCACCACCCAGCCAAAAACGTCCTGCCCTTTGTCCAGGAAATGTGTTGCCCCTGGCTGGTAGGCCACACAGTGCCATGGTTGTGCACCAATTACACCACACTTTACCAGGAGTGCCATCTGTATGCCAAATGGGCCATTCTGTCTGGGCATTCTGGACCGATAGGTGTGAATTTTACAGCCCTAAGACTGGCAGCAGGAGTCTTGTATGTGTCTGCATGTTTATATATATATATATTTTTCTGCTAATGCATATGTGTTTCTTTTTCATATTATATTGTTGGCATGCAAATTCAATATTAAACTTGAAGAACAGCTTTTACAGTTCTGCTGTTTGGGTCACCATCACCGACAGCAAACAAAAGCAAATAAAGGCAAAGAAAATGGTCCCTATATGTAATCTTGTTGAACTTCTATTGACATCAGGAGACTTAGACACTTTAAAGGCAGTTTTTCATTGCTAAACCAACACAATAGAGGTTGTCTGTTTAACTGAGTCTAAGGGCTTTTATCAAGTCCCTGCGTAGATGTCTCAGACGCTCTATTGACAATGCCTATGCTTACACTGTCCTAGAACGACACAAGAGGAAGTGGAGCAGACTTTGACAGCCTGTTATCACTGCTGCAGACATTAGGAGTCATCACAGGGATTGTGATACTGTACTTTTTTTTTTTTTTTTTATCTGTAAAGGAAACTGATTATATTTTTAGAAAAAAAAAAAATCCAATGATGTTTGTTCCATGTGTATCAATATGTTTCCTTCATTTGGAGTATTGGTAATGCTTAAAACTGCTGTTCAGTAGCTTACTGTACAGGACGAGGCGGGTGTATATACCTGTATGTACGGAGGAGACTAACAATACTTTCCTGGCTGATTGATGTGAGCCTCTGTTGAAACAGTATGTGTCAGCAGCAGCACAGAAGTAACCTTATTTAACTTGTGAACAGCGGCTGGCTGAGGGAACTTCCTGTGACTGTATATGTGAGGAGACAGTGGGTCAGCTGGAGCAGCTTCCTGCCCGCAGCAGAGTGGTGGACGCCTGCTGTGCGGGTATAACATGGCAGGACAGGTCTATTGTCTGGAAAGAGGATGTGCTTTGGTGTTGTCTCGGCCTCGGACCAGGACACAGAGTGTATGACGCACAAAAACTCTCACTGGCTGGACTTACAGAGTCAGGGTGGAGCATGCCGCTCTTGCTGTGAGTTGTAGCTTGGCATGGTGAGGTTGTGTCCACAGATGAGTGGATAATGAATCACTATAAACAGGAAAGGGACACTTTTAGAGTGTTGCTGGGGCAATAGCTTTATATCTGAAATGCATTTTTTTCACCCATATACACCAATATTAATATTATTAATAATATATATAAAAAAACAAGATTATGTTTTGGGAAATTCAATTTATAATGTTTTTTTTTTTTTTTTTTTTAATCACAACTATTACAAGCTGAATCTAATATTGAATATTTTACCATTGTTGTCCTTTGCTGAACCTGTCATAAAATGCAGTTTACTTACAAATAATTGTTTGGAAGAGGATGCTCGATAAACCACTAGTGAAAGTCTTTTTATAGATGGGTGGAGTACTGGAGCTTTTGTGTAGTAAAAACCTCTCAGCTCTGACACAAGTGCTGGCAGTCACCTTGACCTGGGTCTGAAGGTAGCCAGATGGGTATGATGTCAGCAGGAGCTGAACTAGGGACTGTAAGGATTAGACTGTCAAGATCTTCACTCCGGGAAATGTCATTTTCTCAGGTTGCAGTCTCTGACTTACAGCGTGTTTCATGACATGAGTTTAGAGGAAGTGGAAGAACAGAGTAATGTATTTTTACTTCAAAGTGTTTGGCATTAAGTCACTGAAATGTCAAAAAAAACAAAAACTTTTATTTTTAAGCAAACTGATGCTAAACTTGTTTTTTTGGAGTCTTTATCTTTGTAAAACATCAGTTGAAGACTCAATTACACCAAAATAATGAATTCACTCTTGAGACTGCCATTTTGGAGACTCAAGTCTGGGATTTTGGATGTTGCCATCTTGTCAGAAGTGACCGTATTTAAATAGGAGGGCGGAACTGGGGGACGACGGGTGGATCTGACTCATAGATCTGACTGAGAACCACAGGACGATATGTCCGCCCACCTACACTGGCAACCTGAGGGCATCACAGCCATGTCAATCAAACCAGTCAGGCCTCCAGACATACCTTTTTTACATCAAATTACATTTAATTTAGCTGACGCTTTTATCCAAAGCGACTTACAATAAGTGCATTTCAACCATGAGGGTGCAAACCCAGGACAGCAAGAATCAAGAAAATACAATTTATTCAAGAAAGCCAAACTACAAAGTGCTATCAGTAAGTGCCATGTTAAGCGCTACTAAAGTGCTACCTATTCAAGGTAAAGTCGGAAGAGGTGTGTTTTTAGTTTGCGGCGGAAGATGTACAGACTTTCTGCTGTTCTGATGTCGTTGGGGAGCTCATTCCACCATTTAGGAGCCAAGACAGAAAACAGACGTGATTTTGTAGAGTGATTAGCTCGCAGTGAGGGAGCAACAAGCCGATTGGCAGATGCAGAGTGGAGTGAGTGGGCTGGGATGTAAGGTTTGACCATGTCCTGGATGTAGACTGGACCCAATCGGTTCACAGCACAAGTACCAATGTTTTGAAACGGATGCGGGCAGCTACTGGTAACCAATGAAGGGATCGGAGGAGCGGAGTAGTGTGAGTGAATTTCGGGAGGTTAAAGACCAGTCGAGCTGCTGCATTCTGGATGAGCTGCAGAGGTTGGATGGCGCTAACAGGTAGACCTGCCAGGAGGGAGTTGTTGAAGGTAATAGTCAGGTCGTGGGTGGGAGAGTCTTTCCCTGAAAGGAAGAGCAGTTCAGTCTTGTCGAGGTTAATTTCCGGGTGGTGTGCAGACATCCACTGAGAGATGTCAGTCAGACAGGCAGAGATTTGTGCTGCTACCTGTGTTTCAGATTGGGGAAAAGAGAGGATTAGTTGGGTGTCATCAGCATAGCTGTGGTAGGAAAAGCCATGTGAGTGGATGACATAGCCGAGAGAGTTGGTGTACAGAGAGAAGAGGAGGGGACCCAGGACGGAGCCTTGAGGAACCCCAATAGTGAGAGGACAAGGTTCAGACACAGATTCTCTCCAAGTTAACTCTATGATATCATTAATTATGGAAGTATTTTCAGAAGGCCTACCAGAATAGTGGTCAGAAGTAGCTAATGACACCATAATTACTTCCATTACGTGGAAACATTTTCTTGACGGGAGAGGAGTTGATGCTTTTGAATGGGAGTCTGTTGGAGCCAGCCCCTACTGGCACTCACTGGTATTTCACTTTAAGGCAGTTCCACATATGCTTCACTTGTCAGACACAGGGCCCCTGTGTCTGACAAGTGAATCTATTTTTATATAGTCTTTGATTGATACATTTTATTGATCGTAATCATGCAATGCCTTATGCTATTGAAAGTACATTTTGGCACAGAAAAGTGGAAAATGATCATAGGGACAGAGTTAGCACCATCAGTATTGTTTTTCGGCAGTGGCATTTTTTAAACCAGGTATAACATCTCTGTTTAAATTAATCAAGATGCCATAGAGTTTGGATAGTTTAAAACTTTATTGAAACACTGATGGTTTTTTTTGTTTTACTAATGCCATTGCAAAAGCAGAATTACCTTTGGCTAGCTGACTCAATTTGGTTATTACTTATTCCTAAAACAGTCAAACGATGAAATAATTGCTGTCAGTTGTCAATCAAATGAAAAGCAGTGGTTTGATTCCTAAAAATCTGACATTTTGTGGATTGCTTTCAAGTTTTGAGGAGGACTTTCTTCAGCTCTGTTTTTTACTGTACGTACAAACCTTTGTGATTTAAGTTTTACTCCACAACGCCAGATATAATTCACATAACTATATGTTTAAACTGTTTTGGTCCTGTTGAAAAAAAAAATCCACCTAAAATGTGCTCATACTTTATATAAAAAACTGCTGACAGCATAGGCCAGACAATATGCATACGGTAGATGGATCCTATGTGAGTTTGGATGTAACGGAAACATTTACCAACCACAGCACAATTAGCGAGGCAGAGTGATTTGGATGGATAGAGCTGAGCTTCCCAACAGGGCCAGTCACTTCAAGAGCTGTATTGGAAACTGTTGGGTTTCATTTCGCATGCTGCTGTGCTCGGAGGAATCTCAATATTTATCCAGTTTGTCTGGCCGTGGCACCTGCTGAGGGAGACATTAGTCATTTGTAAGTATTAACATGGGCATCCCCTCCTTCCCTCATCTTCCCTGTCTCTCCCTCTCCTTGTCTTCCTCCCCCCTCTGCACTCTCACTCCCTCCCTCTGTGAGTACACTGTCAGTCATGTTGTAGCCTTTTAAATGTCATCCACTTACAGCGGAGAGCAGTCGCCCCTCTTGACAGTTTTATTGGGAGACGTTGTGATGACGGTGATGAGAGAGAGAGAGAGACAGAGAGAGACAGAGAGAGAGAGAGAGGTAAAACCGGGGAGAGGCATCACTGAGTCAAATCAAATTAGAATAATCAGAGTGATGTGATTAATAGGAGTGCCATTGTGGGGTAATCATGCACAGCGATCATCACTGCGGTGGACTTCAAATTAGCGTGCCCTGCAGTGAGGCTTTGATCTGGCAAGCATCAAATAAAGCTGGGCGTCAGGCTGTCACTTACTTAAAGTACACCTTCGCCTTGACGTCTTTTCGCCACACTAAAAATAGAGATGGAAGACAAAATGTGACAAAAGGCAGAGGTACAGTCGACAAATGATCATGCTTGCTCTGTGTGGCACCTGCTACTGTGAGCCACGCAGAAAGATCTACATTTCAATTCCTTGAGGTGGACTTAAGGACACTATGCACAGTGGTAAGAGAAAGCTCGAGAGCTAGAAAGGAAGACATCAAAGTGACATTAGCTCGATTGACTTTTTCTCAGGTGTACATCTGTCAAGCCCAGATGTTGCTGAATTACAGCTGCGGAAATCACTGAGGGATTATTTATCCAGTCTCTTTCTTTACAGTTGACTTAAATGCAAATCATCTGGATGAAATTTGGGGTGTTCATATGCTACATTTTCACAGGACCCTCTTAGCCCTTCTTTGATTTAAGTTAATGAGAATTCATTAGAAACAGGATCAATACAAATGAATGCCACCTATACGTGACAATTAAAAAATAATTTCAAATGCAAAAGTATGAATTTTAAAAAGAGAACAAGTAGCTAAATAAGGCCTCATCTTGATATCAGGAAAAAAAAAAAAAAAAAGAGACCTTAAGGTAAAGAAAAAGAGACATTTAGGGGGTGTCATGGAACATATAGTTGAGTTTGTGAAAGCTCAGGTGTCATGGAGACTGTGTTTGGTCTCTGAAACATAGTGCTTGCCTTCAACCTCCACCCCTCCCTCCCACCCCCACTACAGGAACACTGACATTTTCATTAAAAGGTCACCAGTCTTTTCATGTATTCACCTCAGCTTTTAATGTGAGTAGAAAGGTGAGCAAGAGAATGAAGAGAAAAGAGGCGAGTGAGAGGGAGAGAGAGAAGGAGAGACAGGATTTAGACACGGGCCGAGGTGAAGCAGGACTCTGAGAGATACAAGATCAAAAAGAGAAAAAGACCAAAGCGATCAGCTCTCAGACCAAGGTCAGAGCTATGAAGTACATATCCGCAGCTCTTATCTAATACAGATAGAGCTCTTTGAATGGCTATACAGAGAATAGAGTATAGCTGAGCGCCCTTATAGCTTCACTTGAACTCTGTACTGGTTTTAACCGCCTGATGTCCTTCCTAAATGTTGATATTCACCTAAAAAGAAAGTCCCTAAATAAATGGTACTAAAGCCAATTCCAGTAAGTTTATTTCCTACATGTTAATTAAAGTGAGTTGGACTCCAAGTGAACAAACCAATACTACTCACTACATCAGTTTTGTTTACTTCAAGGTTGTTTGTAATACTCCTCACAAAAGGACCGATTCCAAAAACAATTTTAACAGCAAGCCAATGAACCCTAAGACTGCATTTAAGTCAGCATTTATATGTAAAATAATTCAGCATTAGTATGTGAGGATATCCATTACTGAGCTAATACTTTGAAATGAATGCCAAAATAAAAGGAGGCCTTTTAGTTCTCTAATTTACTATGCCGACCGCATGAAGTTAAAAGATGCCCCCATTTAGCTGTTTAAATGAGGATGTAGGAATTTTTCCTCTGAAAATGGATTAAAATAATTTGGCGAGAATAATCATTTAAATAGCAATAAGGACCCAGAGTGTATCTATTGAGCATAAAATAATTTCAAGTATAAATTAAATAGCTTATTACTGCCTTTCATTTCCTTCAGGGAATCGTCTGCACTCCTTTTTTCTCAGCCCCTTTGGTAGATGGGGTAATTTTCTTTGGAGGCTGGTGGAATAAGCGCCATGCGGCCGCGTGTTCAGCAGGGAAAGTACATGAAAGTCTCCTGTTTTACACAGTGGATCTCATTCTCCATGCTGTCCATATTTCTGTCTGTCTATCATGTGACTAGTGCTAAAGCTCCTTAGTCTAACAGTGTTAGAAGAGTAAAAGAGAGCTCGTAACTGCGGCTCAATGTGATTCTCCAGAATAAATCCAAGTCTAATCTTTTACGCTTTACCTGTCAGAAATCCTTCACTCAGTGTGCCCCTGCATTCCTTTACACATTGTCAATATGTCAGAGAATTGCTGAGATAGGTTAATTTCAACACCTGTCAGCTGATATACATCCCAAAATGAAGCTGTGCAATATGCCGGCCTGGGAATGTTTCAGTGGTGGAATGCAGTGTTCGGTGACTGGAGCGAGTGTAGCAGGGGGTGGAAAGGCCCTCGCTGTGTGACGTCAGTGTGGTGGCATGGCAGAAAGCTGAGGGCCCGCTTGGCCCTGACAGCTGCGTTTGCCCACAGTAATGCACCATGCCGGCCGGGGCCAAGGCCTCTCTCCTGCTGTCAGCACACCGATCGGCTTTCATGGATCATCTCTTATCTGCCGAATCTGTCATTGCAGAGGAGGGCTCCTTTTGGGGGGCTTTAAACCATGCTGCCATGGTTCACAGGCTCCAAGGCCCCCTCATGGATACTTTGCTCTCTCTCTCTCTCTCTCTATCTCTCTCTCTCTCTTTCTGTCTCGCTGTCTTTTCCAATCCGTGTCCAACTCTCTTCCATTCTTTATCACTCAGTCTGCTCTCAGATGCATGCCCTCTCTGTCATTCCAGTTTTGTCTCTCCGCCGTTTGTTTACGAGTGAGAGCTAACCTGAGAGGCAGGGTATTGCAGCTGGGGGGGTTGGTGGATGGCTGCAGTGTTGCGGAGTAAGGGAGGGAAGAGGCTTTTGTTTGTTTGGACAGATGCACAGGCCCATCTCTGAACTTCTGTCAGTGATCAAAGGAGCCGATGATGTAGAACAGATTCATGGGCCATGTCTTATCAGCCCTCGCTCCGGCCCTCATCCATCATTCTGAGCCCTCGTCCGTCTCATTCCGATGATGGCACCCTAAACAAGGTGCATTAATCACTGCCGCTCCCCTCTTTGGCCAGGTGGCCTCATGCCCTCCAGACATCCATACAGGCTCAGAGGGCTGAGGGTGTACCCATCACCAATCCCCAGTCGCCCGCCCCCTCCCAGGGCAGCTCTGCTCACCAGGTCTGTTCCTTTTCCACCAGCAGCCTCTGGTGCACTTTCAACAGGTCCACCAACCTCTTCTGGGGATTTAGTTAAAAAGGAGACGCGCCCTTTGAGTCGAGTGTTACAAGTGCTGGAGATACACAGGCACATGTACATTACCAGATGTACACATGTGCAGATGTATGGACATACCCACTGTACATACACACACACACACACACACACACACACACACACACACACACACACACACACACACACACACACACACACACACACACACACACACACACACACACGTATGTTCAGTAACTCGCATCTGCAGAATGCATCTACTGGCCTTTTGGTGTTGATATCCTTCAATATATATGTCCTCTTGCTGCGGCTACCATCGGTCACCGACATCCCCCATTATTGATTTCGAATGGAAAGTGAGTCATTGGCTTGCAGAGGATGAAGGGGAAAACGGCTTAAGTGGTTCCTTTGTGTCAGCAGGTTAAGCAAAGCGTTTCACACAAGCTTTTACAGCTACAGATAGTGCCTTTGTGCCTGAAAAGACTCAACTTAAAACAAATGCCAAATGTGACACCAAAGGGTAATGGCTACGCACAAAATGAGGTGTTTCTGAGGAAAGTCTTGTTTGTCACACCTGGCTGTGCTCTCCTTCAGAAGTTTCAGAGGTGAAAATAAGACTATGTGGCAGAGTTTCTAAGAGGTTAAAAGAAAATGGGCTGTTTTTTTTTGCAGTAGCCAATATTAACTGGAATAACTTCAGTTAAGAAGTGCATTTAATTGACAACAATTTGTCATGGAGATACTGACTGTACTGATGGAAATCAACTGAGGTACTGACAATATATCTTTTAAAGACTAATCTACAACATAAGTAGCAGACTAAATAGGAGATAAGGTGTTAAAGTCAGTGAGCTTCGGAATGGTTGTTGTCTTTTAAGACATACATGTGACCCTAATGAACATTGTTTCATATGTTCTTGGGAGGTTTTGTTCGTAATATGGGTTAGCAACAGTGACCTCAGCAAATTACCATTATATTGCCGGCCACGCTGGGTTTCTGAAGGGTGGTTATAGCAGTCTGGGAATGAGGTCAGGAGGTCAAGTGCCAAAGCATAGTGTCATGGAATACAGAGTCAAATGATGGAGCATGTGTGGTTGAAGAGCCGAGCAGACGCAAAGATAAAATAAAATACCAGACAGAGGCACACACACAAAGTCAAAGTCATTTTTAAGGTGAAATCTTAAGCAAACAGATGTTGACAGGCAGAGTACAAGTTCATCCCAAGGTGAGGAGGCATAAACGCTTTAAAGAAGCCGTCTCTCTGAGGACTGGACATAGAAGACATTCAGACAAGGCTGTATAGTAATGAAACGGGAACGCACACAATCCACACCTATCAGCCAACTCAATATTTCTCTCATATTCTCCCATTTAGGTTGGTATAGTTGCATAACCTTGCTGTTGCCCTTGGCCTCTGAACTGTTAATAAGCCTATTTGTTAAAATGACACTGGCAGGCAGCATAAGTTTGGTCCCCCTATTCCTCAGAGTAGGAATCAGTTATCCCCCCTCTCAGCTCATCTGGCAGAGGTTGAGGGGATATCACTCTGACTGCTGTGACAGCTCTACTTTAGCATATTCATGACGAGTACAGTCTCATTTCACAGGTGTATTAAAATACCCCTAACCCCTTTCTCATAGGGAGCCTCGTCTCACACCACAATGGCTAGATGCCATGCATGAAAATCGATGGGGGAAATATGTAGAAATATAAGCATGCATCAGAGACCGGGTCAAGAACCTAATTTCACAGTGACACCGGAGGTAATTTGGCTCTAGAAATGTTTGTCAATTCGCCATTCATTTGAGCAGGCATGGCATTGTGAGGCCCCCGATGTGAGTGCAAGGTGGCCAACCTGAACGCCTGTATTTATGGTGCACTTTTGTGAATACATTACACCTGTCACAATGAAATAAGTGACATACTTACATGCTGCGAGGAGTAAGTCCAAAGGGGTGAGCACTGGGCGAGGGAGAGATAAGAGGAGAGGTAATTAGTACATTCATCTTTTTTATGATATCATTTTTCAGACATATATGATCACAATGTAAATTAGAAATAAGGAGGGACCTGCAGAAAATGGAATTCATTTGGAGCGGGTCAATCGCCCTACAATAGCGGTGCTGGGAGGCCAGGTGTAATTTACGGTGGCTCTTGGCCCTCTCTCTCTCCTGCCATACACCTGGCAGAGCCTGATATCCTGCTGCTCCCCACAGCTGCTGGGCCTCCTCTCCCACAGATAACACTCTTGTCTCCAAATGAGATTCATTTACCGCACAGGAAAAGGAGGAAAGGAATGGAAAAAAGGGAGAAGAGAGGAGACAAATCTGCTCTCCTTTCTTGCACCATCTTTCTGTCTCTCTCTCTCTTGTGATTCAACACTAAGCACTTACTGTAATGGCATTCTATGGATTATTGATTTTTGATTTGGTTTTTCTGCTCGGCAGATGCCCCCCGTTTTAGCGGAGCCATTACCTCCGTAACGATTAGAAACAAAAAGTTAATTATGTAATTATAAAGCCAATAACAGCCTGCGCTGGTTTACCCTGCCTTAGTCGGTTTAAACATTATCTCTTGTGTGCACATCATAACAGGCGGAATGTGAGGAGAGGAGATTAACGCCTTGGAAAGCAGATGCGGAATTTAATTCTCCAGTCCATGGCTGCCTGGGAAACCATTAAGTAATCACAACATTCTCCCTCGATTAAATTCACGGCTGCCACTTTGCACACAAAGGGAAGGGGAAGAAGAGGTGCCTGCAAAGCTCTCCCATTTTTATTGACTGTAACGTCAGTCCCTGCCTGCAGGCACAGATGAATAAAACTGTTAAATAGGGTGCCTCAATCTGTCAGAAAATGAAAAGTTTGAGTGGGCAAAATCAAATCTAAGTAAAATAAAAAAGGAGGGGGTATGTTGCGATGTGTTCGGCCCGATAAAGCTCACTCAGAGCGGGCGGAATAAATGGGGGAGCAAAAAGATGCACTTGATATTTCCCCATTATTTTCAGTCATTTAACTCTACCGCAAATGATTTTTGTCCCCAGCAGCTACAGATAAGGTTGACGGTGAGAGGAAGTGGCTGAATTGGACTTGGTTTAAATGGATTAAACACATACAGAGGCACACAAACATAGGCCTGCTTTCTGCCAGCATGTGCACACACACACACACACACACACACACACACACACACACACACACACACACACACACACACACACACACACACACACACACACACACACACACACACACACACACACACACACACACACATATACATAAATGCAGCAGAGACACACATGTATTGACAACCTGCGATGCATACAGTAAGTGTGACTAATTACTTCTGGATGGGTATGTGAGGAATTAATATGGCCTTGAAATGATATTTATTTAATGTTACGCAGTGAAGCTGGTTGAAACAGCCCTAGAGGGATAGAGGTCAAAGGGGCGGTCTCCTTCTATAAATGAGCACTTAAGGGCAGAGAGAGGGTCCTGCTCTGATTAATTGGGTAATTCATTAGTTTGGTTAAGTCATTTAGTAAGATGGGTGAGACGAGGCCCTATAACCTGAGGGCTCTGCAGAGCACTATCTACAGACGAGGAGGAATACTGTGGCTAATGCAAGATAACAACATCAAATGAACTGTGAAAAAACACACATCTATACAGCCATGAGCCACAGTGGCTGTGCTTCCAGGAAAATGATCGACAAACAAAGGCAACACATCAACACAAATGCCCTTTCATATAAAATGAGTTTAAACATGTTGTGAGTTACAGACCAGCAAACTGTGATGGGTGTGCCACCGTAGCTTACATTGACGCACATTAATCCTGCATGGAAGTTCAGGTATGTGCACAGGACTTTGTTGTTGAATGGAGAGGTTGTATGTTAAAGGGCAATTCCTTATGCCGTATTTAGATAAGCTTTACTTCAAAGTGCTTGACATTACCTGTCATGCTCAGGCCTATAAAGGATCGAGCGTTGGTATAAGAATGTGATTGCAGAGCAGTGTGGATGTGTGTACATGTGTGTAAATATGACACTGTTTTTTCACGGCTATATTTACACATGCTTCTTTAAAAGTGCTTCCTTGAATGTCTGGAAGCCCCAGTCAGAAATCTGACACAGGTTTATAGGCTGGTGCACGGATCCGTGCACACACACACACACACACACACACACACACACACACACACACACACACACACACACACACACACACACACACACACACACACACACACACACACACACACACACACACTGAGTCACACGCCTAGCTTCTTTTCAGATGCATACTGGGCCCAGTGTGAGTGCCTGCCTGTTGCTATACTCCTCCACTCCTGTCCATCAGCTTCCTCCCGGGGGCCTCCAGCCGTACCCCAGGGGCCGGGGGCCTGCGCTTCCCCAGTCCCTCTTCACTCAGCGCGAATGCCAGGATCAGGTTTGGGAAAGGCAGCAGTTTTTTTGTGTACAGTGGACAGCTGGTACATTCCAGATAACAGCTGAATTTAAAGTGAATACAAAGGCAGCAAACACGGGCTTCCTCTTTGTCTATCCTGGCCTATTGATGAGCCTCTCAATCAGGCCCAACTGGTTTGTTTCTACAAGCATTCACACAATATCATACAGTAACAGCACTGGCAAAGAATAGCAAACGCTGTGTCTGGCTCCTGTTTAGACCTGTTCAGCCTTTTCACGGCTTCTGTGTTACACCAAATACTGAATGGTCAAACTGGGATGATGGATTTGAACAAAGAGATTCAAATCCAAGAACACTTGTCAGTAAATTCGTTGATTAGAACTGTGCAGTGGGAAATTCTCTGCATGTAAAATCTGAATTCCAAGCACAGGGAAATCTTGGCAAATTAAAGCTAAATGCTCAAATGCACTGCCACTTTTAACGCGCTATTTCTTCTGTTTAACACAAGGAGAGGACAATACTCAGTGGTAAAATGCAGTGACTAAGGGATTTTAGTCCAGTGTCAGGCTTATTCAGCTTTATACAGCTGTATGATGACTCTAGCAGACATAATCTATCTTTCAGCATCCCCTGAATTCCTCCAGGACCCCTGTAGCTTGGTTCAAACATCCCCCACCTGACTCACACCTCTACTGGCTCTCCGGTTCCCTGAAACGCTTGGTCCCATCGCTCCACGTCACAGGAATCTGTCCAGCCAAACCCAGATGATGTTTCCAGACATTTCATGAACTAATTACACTACAAATAATTACATCTGTAACAGACTTGCTCAGAGAGGCCATCGAGACAAGTGATTGATGAGCAAATATGCGGTGTATGCCTAACATAGAGAGACGCATTAAAGACCATAATAATATGGCCGCATACACAAGCAAGCACACTCACAATGCATAATGCACACACACCAAGCATGTGACATCAAGAATTCACTTTCTCTAAAAAGCCGAATTCCTCCCCAAGTCCCTTTTGAACCAGGTCAAAGCCCCCACCCACAAGCCCAGGCAGAAAGGATGGGAAAACTAATGACTACAATAGAGTGTTTGCATTTTTCTTGGGTCCTGAAAAACACAAAGAACAAGGCCTGTGACAAGCTCCATTATTTGGTTGCTCTGCCAGTGAGGAGACAGCTCCTGCTGGAGAGATGAAAGTGGGGGGGTGTGTGGGATAGGGAGGACAGAAGAATGGAGAGTGTGTGAGTGTCGGTGGGGGGGGGGTTATGTGTGTGGGGTGTCAAGAGGGCCACGGAGATGGCAGGTGATGAGGACGGTCCCGCCCTCGCTGCCATAACCCATGTCGCGTGGAGCTACGGACCCATCAGCACAAAGACAAATTATCGCAGGGGGAATTTCACGGACAGGAAGAATCTGTCACCTAGTGGAACCCTCCCTCTTAGGGACTTCACACAGCCATTATGAGCTTCTTTAAGGAGGGAAAATTCACTGAGAGGCCGGCGTCCAACACCCCCAGGGACAAGATGGATGGGGAAGAGGAGGTGTGGGTCATAAGTTACATGGGAGTTGTTTTGCTTTTACTTTTTTATCCTGTCGGATGCATCCTTTTAAGACTAATGACTAACTTTTCTTTTTTTGTGGTTGCTATTATATATTTCAGGATATTTTTGAGGACCCACTGACAAAAAATAAATATAATAATTGACAAAATGCATGAACAAACAATGATATTTTCAAGTCAGTTGACTGTATTTTTACACATGCACGTCCCTTTTCTTTTCTTATCGATAATATCATGGGACAGCTGGACCTTGCAGGTAGTCTGGAATAAGTATCTGCATGTAATATTTAGCCTCTGTTTGCTTCTTCTTCCTTCCTTCTTCTTTGCTCAAGTTTGGTGAAACGACCTCCCTGTCTAGCAGCGAGCATTAGGATGTCAGCCTTCTCGCTTGTTTCTGTCGCTGGCACACAGCCCCTCAGAACTTGGACCGCTCCCAGCAAGCACATGAAAAATCCTGCAATAATAAATAATACCTCTCAATTGGGTATTATGTGTACTTAAGAGAGTTAGATTTATAAATTAAGGCTTTGTGTTTAATTGGCAACTCCCTATGAGAATTAACAGCGTGTTGAATGTGCACTTCATGGATAAACTTAGCATTAAGCCTCTAGATACACAGGCAACAGTTGTTGGGAAATGCGGGCAAACACATGATGTCAGGCATTGTAAAGAAAGGCTGTTCCAACAGGAGTGCAGCTAGTGGTGATAAATGTCTTATTTATTTGGGATATTAAACTGCTTACGATGGGGCTTGTACTTTCAACTCAAATGGAAATGTGAGAACAAGGAGCCTTTTAACTCCAGAAAGAATTTCCACTCCTATATCCAACATATACATCATCACTAATGTCAGGAACAAAGTCATTCAAAGCTCCAAAGAAAACAAACATGAAAACCAAACATGTTCAAAGATATTTCACCTAAAAGAGTTTTAACAGAGGTCAAGCAGGGAATAGCATATTTGTTTGAACATTTCAATACTTTAACACAATAATTATGTCTTCACCATAGTAACTAAACTGAATTTCTTATATACAACCTTTTAATTAATTTGGTGTTGAAATTTTCTTCAAACTAATAATCTTACCCTTTTTCTTTAAACGAAATCTATTCACAAGATGTTGGCAAACATATGTGTGTTGTATGAGGAAATAAATCACCATCAAGAGCCCCCCCCTTCCGCCCCTCCTCTCTCTCACTGTGTCTGTATCATTCATGAGACCACAACATGTGTAATCATGCTCAATATTTTATAACAGGTTGTATTACAACAACTTATTCTCATTCAGAGTGTACGCATGTATCCAAACATCTCACCCAATAATAGGAACAAAGGGGCTTTAAGTTGTTCGTGGAAAGAAGCCACATCTATTGTGTTCAAAGATATCATTCCAATTGAACCATTATGACATCGCCTTTTAAATTTGTCTTGGCCAACACAAAAGACCAGTGGCCCTTTAACAAATGTGAAGGGGATTATTCTATTCCTCCGACGTCGAACCCCGCAGCCTTTCTCCACTCTTTCACACAGGGGCATGAACTTGGATGGGTCCTGCTTTCCCCCCTGCTGAACACCACATTTTAAACACACAGTCACAATTGGCTGGATTAACCTACCCCCACCCCCCACCCCCACCCCTGTGTGGAGCAATCCTATGGACTCGACAACCCCTACCATGCTAGTAACCAGCAGAGGTGCATGCTAACTGAATCATGCTCTGTGAGAAGTAAAAAAAAAAAAAAAAAGAGGAAAAAAAAAGAAAAGAAAGAAGACAGGTGTCCCTAACTTTTCTCATGTCACTTTCTCTCAGCCCCCAGTGTGGATGGGTATAGGCCTCACTTAAAAGAGACTCCTTTGAACTGGATTCATGGGCCATTTGCATAAGCAGATTTGGGTGAGGAGAATGGAGGGGTATTGCGGCTGGTCATTAATATGCCAGCTAATTCAGCACATTGTAAGCCCATTGATGCTTCACTAAAGGGCAGTTATCCCATTGCCATTGTTTAGGCCTGAACCAGTCTCAGCAGTTGTTACAAATTACAGACTTAATTGATTTAAAATATGCCATAAACCACACATTGAGGGGAGATATGGCAATGCTTGATAATAGAGCAATGCCGAGTGAGTTTTTTTATTTTTTTTATTTTTTTTAAACACTAATGGTAATGTTTAATAAATGAATAGGCCTGCAAACAGCTGCGTCTGTGTCTGTGTGATAAACATCATAAACAGATGCTTTGCCAGTCAACCCTGTTTATTTTTACAGCCTCACTGACACAAGTACACATCCGCGGACTCAATTTCAACACGTTTGTAAAATGATGCCCATCAATCGCGTCTCTGGCTATGGGTCCGAGTTTAATTCTAGATGCCTTCCAAAGATAACACAGTGCAAGTGATTAGCACGGTACTGTTTGTGCTGTCATGACTCAGCCACGGTAATGCGCACTCCACGTTTTTACACTCAGCACCAATTAGTGGCTGCAACAAAGCCTGACCAAAAATAAACACTGCAGTATTGCATACTTGTTACTACAATAAGACGTAATCCCTGGGATATGCTGAACAATATTAGCTTTTCAATTACTCCTCAGCGCCATTGAGCGACAGTCTATTGAAACAGAGACCAAACCCCCCAACACACACACACACACACACACACACACACACACACACACACACACACACACACACACACACACACACACACACACACACACACACACACACACACACACACACACACACACACGCTGTCCTCCACAGGCTACTTCAGCATAGCACTTGAAATGTGAGGGCCTTAAACATACCACCTCCGAGCATACACACCAGTGGCTCCTCACTTCTCACCATCCTCTGTGCCCCCTCCTTGTTTATTATGCTTTCTTTTCACTGCTTCATCCCTGACTCCCCACTCTGAACAGCACTGATGCAAAGGGTTCAGACAAGCAGGCTGGGTGAAATGAGAAAAACACATGATGCAATAATGGTTTGTACTAACTAGGCAAATTGTGATCATGAGGGTAGTTATAGTGGTTATACAAATGAGAAAAACATGATGACAATCATGAAAGTGGTAATGGTGGTTGTGGACAAGGAGGAAGTGGGCAACTCTCTTCCTGAGATGCCCCACCTTTTGTGAGTCCCTGACCCGCTCTTCAGCAGTCGCCATTGTCAACGAGTCCTTCGAGGGGTTTGTGTGCTGCGGGGGCCTCTGTGTATTCTTCCCTCCACTCTCTTCAATCTCCTGCCCCTGATAGGGCCACATCAAAGCTGGAGGAGCTGTGCTTTGTGGGGCCTTGGTCCCTTGACTCTCAACATGTGGTTTTGTGGCTCTGGACATCGGCACCTTTTAACCCATTCTGTCGAGATTAGGCATCGCCTTCAATTGGGCATTAGTGAAACTATAGTAACCAATAAGAAGCTTGTCGCTGAATGGAAACTATGTATCTTGTCACAGCGGAGCTGTCGGAACATCACGATCCCAGACAAGTTCCTCGGCAGGATTTTGGCTGCCTGGATGGGGGCCCCTTCTTTTCATGCTGACACCAAGTAAACTCCTTCCACACACACAGAGACACACATTTTTTTTTTGCAACCCAGGCACTGTAATGGTAATTTACATTCAACGCAAAGAGGGGGAAAACATTGTTTTCCACAGGGCACAAGCATTTAATTATCTCCGTTTTTTTCTTGTCTTGCCTACAACAGTGAGAAAATTGGACCAAAATGAATAACCAACAACAGTTTAAGAATGGGGAGGGGAAAAATTGCTGCACACGATGACTAAGGGAGTAGGGCTCGGAAGCCTGGGAAATAAACAGGAACTAATGGAGTGGGTCTCTGCTGCAGTCTTAGCTGGCGCAGGGCTAGTCCTGGGGAGAGAGGAAGGGCAGGCGGAGGGCCAGGCAGTGTCGTCGGCCCCCAGCTTCATTAAGAGGTGCAAACACAACTCCACAGTACTGAGGCCTAGGGCTCCATCAGTCAGATCTTGGCCTTAGCCCGGGCTTAACATGAGCTAAAGACTCCAGACATCACACACTCATTAAAGCCAGGCTCCTGGAGCAACTGTCACTGGCCAGCAGCTCTCCGGCAACTGCTCTATCCAGATTCCTGTTGAGGAGAATCTTCACACATCCCCAGGTCGGCTCCCTCTGCTCCAGCACCAGTCAACAGCTTGGATTAGTGAGGTGACTGTAGTCAAAACATTTTTTCACTGAACAAAGCCAGTCTGTCCCCTGCTTGCTAAACTACAGTAGATCTATTCTCTTAGATGATCATTTATTTAAACCATAGTGATAGGAAGCAAATTCTAGACAGCTCAGTCTGTCAGTGTACACATGACGTGACGTGCAGTTGCACGCAGACTAGATAGTGCCTCTGCACAGCCTTGCTAATGCCATCAAATATACACATCATAGCAATGACACTTGGCTGGTGCTTTTTGTCTATCCGTTTTGTTATAAAGCCCCAGTTACAGTGTTCATTTGATGCTGCTCAGTCAACACAAGTCTCACACTGGCTCAGGCAGAGCAGAGAGAATCAGCATGAGGGTGGATTGATTTTTGGCTGCGTGCGGACTGAGCGAAGGACAGTGGGCCTCCAGACAGAAGCTTGGCTGGACTCTGTGAAGACTGGAGCCTTCTGTGAGGTTGCCTGCCCCACCACATGGAGTGCTCCAACAGTGACCCTGCTCAAACTGGCAACTGCCAACCGTCTGCTTCCGTCTGCTTGGCATATTTGGCCATTTAGTGGGCGCTTGTGAAGATCAAATGGGTTAAGATCGCCCCTCTTAGTGAGCGGGGAAAAAAGAACATCAAAAAGGTGTAAATTTCACTTCCCCACTTTTGATTAAGTCAAGCATGAAAAGAAATGTAATACTCTCAAGTGGCAAGGGTTTACACTATTGATGCTGTTACTTCTGCTTCAGGAGGCCCAATCAGCCGACAGGGAGCTGAGTAAACTCGCCCTGAGTTTTAGGGGAGGCCAGATGGAGGGCTTTTGCTGTGCCTGAAAAGACAGCTTAAGAGCTCGCCTCCTCAATCCCACTCAATACTGACTGTGTGAAATCCTGGCCCTGGCTAACCCCCCAACCCACCCGCCTTCTCCAAAGCTGGTGGCTACCACCATATGGGCTTGTTTAAAAACTCCCACAGGCTGGTACAAAGCACAACAACACAGTTTTCATATCAAGTACTCTCTCAAAGAGGCCCCCCCTCTGACTCCTTCCCTTTCCGATTCCAAAGGCTGTCACGGGTTCTGCTCTGATTAATAGTTGGTGTTGTCCGTCTGTTTTGGCAGATCGTTTTGTGCGATGATTAATATGAATTTGCCAGCTCGATCCAGATTTCATATGTTGCTAAACGAGCAGTTGACTGAATTGAGGCCTGCCTTTTCACCTGCAAAAAAACCCCAAAACAAAACAAAACAAAAACTCTCTCAAATATCTATCGGAGAGATATTAGCAGGGTGACCCTCCAGAGTAACATTGCACCTCCTTGCTATGCTTTGTTGCGACAGCCTCTCACAAAGCGAAAGTGAAGTAGAGCAGTGCCCCTGGTAGTATGTGGTGGACAGCGCAATGGAATGGCTTTTGTAAAGACTTAATAGAATCTTTAACCGTTCCAACAATCCACTCCCATGGAGTTGCATTAAGTAGATATTGTAAAGGGACAATGACCTAAATAGCTCAACATCAACCTCATTAGGCATGCAGGCAGGGCCTGGGCCATTTCATGGTGGAAGCTATTGTCAAGGCTCACCCCAGGTAAGCATTAAATTGCAAATGATACCCTGAAAGGCAGAGAGGAGAGGACAGAAAGGGAGAGAGAGTGAATATTGCAAACACAGAGAAAATGGTTCTCAGGACAACGGAGAATGAAAAGGCAGTTGGAGGAGCTGCTCTGACCGTAAAAAATCCAATACATCACAGCTTTTGGGGAGCAAATTCCACTCGTCTCCTAAGTGTCTTATTTGTAAGCAATGCTGAGCACAGGCCTGTGGAGGGAGACAGAAAAAAAATAGAGAGGGAGCAAGATAGAGAACCTAATGACAGACTGATAGCAATTACTTGTGCCCGTTAATGGCTCCTCTCTCACCCAGCATTCCTGGGGAAAATTAGACGAGTGGGAAAAATAAGGAGGGAGAAAGGGATAAAGAGGTTGAAAACAGTTTAGATTGAGTCTGAAGAAGTAGTCTCTATGGTCTCTCTGCACTGTCACAAACTTTCCAGCCAAGTCTATCTCTCAGCAAATCAATAGCTGCATCCTCTGCGCCAAACAATCTTCACCTAATGACCCCTCGGATCAACATGTTAATAGAGCGGTCTCTGAAGAATAGTTTGCAACTGCAAAGTGCTCTTGTGAGTGACATTAAAAGATGCTCACAAACGGGAGGAGTGCTCCCCGGCGGAACTGCTCTCTGTCACCCTTCCTGGTGAGAAATTGTGCCTTTGCATATTCCTTGTCACCGGTGGCATAAGTGAAAGGACCCCTGAGGACAGTGTTAGTCACTGCTTGCCTTGTGGAGTGGAGTAAATTAAAGCAGGGATTAGGGCAGGCAAAAATTGTGGATGACAAGCAAGGCGGTGGCAGCCACATCAAGTGCTCTTTAGGCCCATATGTCTTCATGTAGCACCGCAGTAGGGGCCATCAATGAGTCTCCTGCACAGCAGTTTAGTTTATTCAAGCTGAAACAGAGAAGGGCCCTTCGTCTTACAAATGCATATGTACAGTGTGTCTATCAGCACAAGTAGAGAAATAGCATGCATTTTTTTAAAGACAAGTTGTAATATGTCGGGAAGACCCACAGCTCCTAAATCAATCAATCAATCGATCAATCAATCAATCAATCAATCAATCAATCAATCAATCAATCAATCAATCAATCAATCAATCAATCAATCAATCAATCAATCAATCAATCAATCAATCAATCAATCAATCAATCAATCAATCAAGGCAAAGCTAATTATTTTATGATGAACACAGATCTCCTTTAGATTAGAGTATTTTTGTCTTTACTGCTCGATTTAGCCTGAGTTAACTTGAATTTGTTGTTTTGACAGAATTATTTTTTGCCATTTTGTTGTTTTGAGTGGGACTGATTAGAAAGAGGGATTTCAGGGCTATTTAAAGTTAAAAAGTGGCCGATGGTAGCTAGTTGTATTAGCTTGCTGAATCATCGAGTCTGTAACCGTGACATGAACAGTTACAGGCTATGTAGTAAACTGCAAGGTGAGTATTTACAGTCTATTTATGCAGACTTGATGCAGTTTACGAGACGGTTGTGATTCTGGATGGCTAGCTAACTCTGGCTATTTTGTAGTTAATCCAAATATCGCATTTCCAGGAGAGACAGACTGAAAAAGACTGGACCTGAGCTGAGCTCTGTTTGTGTTTGTTGAGTAGATATTATCTCTGGCTATGAGATTTAAAGAAAGGTCAAGTGAACGGCATGTGGATTTTTTTATTCAGTTTGTTCATACTGGGTCACTAACACTAGCTGTCTGCAGACATCAAGCTTTGTTGTCAACAGAAATAGCGCAGATAGATGATAGTGAGTAGACTCAATTTATGAACTTGCTGTGCTCAAAGCGATCATTAAGGTGGACGTTAGTACTTAGTCTAAGCATCTGGTACTGACAGTCCACGTGTAGCCGGGATAGTTTTTACTTAAAAAAAAAAAAAAAAAAAAAAAAAAAGTACACATGATGGTGATGCCTTTGCTCGTAGTGCAGGTTTAATTATTGTTGCTCAACTGTCTGTTGTGTATCCGAATCCAATCAAATTGGGAGATCAAATTCTACATATAGTTTAGGGACACAAATATTTTGGTGTGAAAACTTGTTCTGGTTCCATGTTAAGAGTTTGGAGCTTTGGGGAGTGACATCCCAGAGATGTTATGCTGGCTGAATTATTCAGAAGCTTTACTTACGTTAAGGTTATCTGTACAGTAATGTACAAAACACTCCATTACAAGTACAAGTCCTGCATCAAAAAAAAATCCCCCTTAAGTACATAAGTATTTAGAGCAAAATGTAGTTAAAGTATTAAAGTAGAAGTAACGCTTTGGTTCCTCTGATATATTATTATATATTACATAACTAGATTATTAATACTGAAACATCAGTGTGTAAGCAGCATGTTACTTTTGTAGCTGCTGGAGGTGGAGCTCGTCTGAACTACCTCATATACAGTATTACTATTATACTACTAATGTTACTTATACTACTATTAGTTTACACTGTATTTCTATTCACTCCGTTTGTAATACATACCCATCCACCACAGCTCTGTAAGGAACGTCTTACAGCGGAAACAAAGAGGGAAATGTATACTAAAGAAGCTGTAACTACAACTTGAATTAGTATCGTGAGAGACTTGACAGTTTATATGAGCGAACTTTGGCATTTATGTCCCCAAAGTGTAGTTGTGTTCTGTGACAAAGCTGCAGGTTCAGTGTGAAGAGTAAGAACAGCTCCAGGGACCAAGACATGTTCTCACGTACAAATGATTATTTCAGTATTGTTTTAAGACAAGAAAAACTTCTCCTTTTATAAACAAAAAAGTTCTACAAATAGGAACTATATAGCCCTTGGAAGAGACTTTTTCCCTCAGCTTTGTACTCATATTTTATGCTCATATTTTATATGACAAAAAAAATATATAAACCAAAACAAATTTTAACATAAAGTTTTGAGGAAACTAAAAATAATATTTTGACAGAATTATTCCTTATTCTCCATGGAGAAACAACCTCGAACTTTAATCTGCCTCCAGCAGCAGTATGGCATATACCTTCCTTTAGGGCTAAAAGAGGTGTATGCTTTAGATATACAATTACAATGCAGTTACAATACAGTGACACATTAATTGTTCGAGTTTCTCCAGCACAACTGTCTGACCATGTTGGCGCATTAATTAGTGAGCTCCTCACGCTGTGGCCCGGCAATTGTTAACATTTGAAAAAGGCTCTCCAGCCATTACACTCCCGTGGATAAATATCCTCTGGCTAGTAGATGAAAATATCAAAAACAATTGTGACCGCGTATAAAAGAGAACGTGATGACACTAGCTGAGCGGGAGGCAATAGCAAGCATGCTGGGAAATCTAGAGGCATTCGGAGTGTGTGTGTGTGCATTCAGCATGCTTCAAGTGTGTGCAGTGTGCATAGTGCACACATGTTTATTTCGTCAAAAAACCCTCAGTGCCACATTGCTGATTTGCACAGTGGCCCCTGTCAGCCATCCAGGCTACAGAGGTGATGCTTCCATTTTTCATAACATCTGCCAGTGTGTGTTGTTCTCAGAGCCACCTGAGTTGCCTGCCTCTATTTCAAACAGTGAGAAAATATAAATCATACATGATCATCATATGGCGATGTAAAAAATTTGCTTTTTGTGTTATGCTACTTTAATACTCATAAATGTCCTTGTTTACATCTCCCCTTAGCGACTCTTATTGGATTTTGTAAACCCTCCCTCTCATCTTGTATGCAGGCACAGTGTTAAATCTATGAGTGAGCTCAGTGGGAAGCAGCCAGTGGGTGCTCTAATGAAAGTCACTCTGCTGTCCTACAGAGAGGTCAAGCTTTTACACCTGGCCATAACCACATGGGGCCACACTGCATGCGTGGCCTTGGAAATGACTGTCAGATAAGGAACTGCATAATTTAGATGCTGAGATCAAATCAGCAGCAAAGCAAGAGGAGGGCGACAACAGAGAAGAGTGGATAAACTGGGAAACTTGATGCTCTGAATACAGTCTAGATTTATATACAGATTATACAGTATATACTCTCTATGTTACTAAAAAATATATACATATATTTGTATATATGTAAATAAAACAGATTTAGATGTGTGTCAGTGTGTGTGTGTGTATTGCCACTATCACACCAGACGATGGCAGAGTGGTTGATGAGTCTTGGCTTCATGGAGCTTGGCTCCTGGCTGTGGCTGCTTTGGATGCAGGGGAGGGTTTAAACAGTGAGCTTTGGGCCCCATTAAGCACTACAAAGCCTGCTTATTTTCTCAATTCCACACCTTCTAAATCATTCTGCATTCTCTGAATTGTAAGAAAGAAAAGCAGAGACAGATAAATCCAACTCCAAGTGGCATCTGGCATCACATTTCAAAGGTATCTCAAAACATATTCAGAAGATGTAAGTGACAGTTGTGACACTAATTCTAAGAGCCTAATAAATAGGAGTGTATATATACATATAAGAAAAATCCTTTCGCCCCATTCAGATGATCAGATTGGACAACCATGCAGGAGCAATGAACAGGTATAATGACAATCGCAGGGTATTTTTCTGAGGGATCTGTTGAAGTAACACTGCTAAGGACAAATGGGTCCTTTAAAATAGGTGTTGCACAAAGACTTATTAACAGGCCACATGGAGCCTTCCAAAAGTGCAAAGATCTATAGGCTGCTAACGCATGTTTCCAGTAGCATGCATCTGTCCATTTGGCTCCCGTGTCCAGGTCTCTGGCCCCCACAAGCCGCCTGTGCAGCTCGACTCCATGTATGTTCTGATCCTCTTGGCAGCCAGAGATGCAGCACGCTAATGAAGAGGTAATGAGCCAGCGGATCCCTGCGATCTGCACGGGGGCCACAGTGCAAAAGTTTACGTTCCCAGGACATGGAGGGAGAGCATGCCGAACAAGCTGCAGGATGAAAGCTGGGCCTGAGTCGGCCGCATAGATCTACAGCCACAGAGGGGATTACAGACACCTACTTCCAGCTTAGGCTGGAGTTTTTGAAGTTTGGGCATAGGAGGGGAGGGATCCCTTTGGCAGAGTCCTGTTTGATTCTGGTGGGAGTCCGTCTCTAATCCCCCCTTCCCGTTCTCACCTTCTGCCTGATCCACTGCAGCCTCTCATCCCCGTGGTCCAGGATCATTATCCACCTTGGCCAAGGGGCTCCCCCTCATTAATTTCCCTAAGCAGATTACAGAGTGTGCGTTTGTTGTTGTTGTTTGAGCCATCTGATTTGCCTAAGCCCTTTGTTTTTTCATCTGGTTTACACTTTAATGCCCCCCGAATGAGTTTCAATAACGGGGAGGATCAACCTGACCCACTGGCAGTGCAGCAGAGAACTTAAGAGAAGCGAGGCAAGCTCGAGGGGTTGGATGAAGGGAGGAGCATATCTCACTTCTCTCCACTGCAGATTTAGATGTTCAGAAGGAGGAGACAAGTGTTGATTTAACCTCAACTCATCTCCTCAGAGTGGAGCTAAAGACTGGACGGGAGTGGATCACTTGCGGCAATATCTGGACGAATGAGGACCACGGGCCCACTGTGAGCCCCTCTGGACTGCAAATGACACAGCTGCTGAGCAAAACCGGACCTCGCCGGCTCCCCACAGCCAAACAGCCCTCTGAAAAATTAACCCTCAGAGCAATGTAGTCAGTTGGCAGGCTGTGCAAGCTCCTCTTTGAATTTGGGGCTGTTTGTACAATCCAAAACTGGGGGGGAGGGGGATTAGTTTGCAATGACCACTTGGTCACTCTGGTCGCTTCATCTTCTCCGTGTGACATCTCATTAGTAAGATGAACGCAGCCTGACCCGGGTCCAACAGCACTTGGCAGTCCAGTATGCGCTCCCGTCTGACACACCTCTCACACATCATTATCAGCTATTAGCCGCAGTGAGCTGAACATTACGTAATGAATCCAGCTTTTCATAAGCAAAGAAGGTGCTGGGGTGCGTTCACTGGCATCGGACTGACTATCTCACACAGACATGAACATTCTGCATTCACAGTGTGTCCTCTTTTTGCTTTGTGGACTCAAACTAACAAGCCACTCTAAACTATATTATCAATCAGTATGGATATCTCTTTGTTTGTTATGACACAATAAATAGATTTACTGTCCAAAATCACACAGCTATGAACAGTAGCAGTGCTATAAATGAACAAGGGTAAAAAAAGGACAAGGCAAACACACAATGACAATCTACCAACAATCACACAAGTCCCGTCCAACCCCCACCACAATCTACCTGCTTCCTATCTGCAGCAAACAATTCCATACAATTAATCTGACAAAGCCAAATGTAATTGATTGATAAGGGGCAGAAGGGCCGGCGCTAACCTTGCTGGGGTGCATTTGTCTGGAAGCGCAGACGGACAGTGCAGATGTCATCAGGCCCATCAACGGGTGCAGATTTTATCAGGGTCCGGGATCAAAACTAGACTGTTTGGAGTACGGCCAACATCACCCACAGAGGGAGGGCGGTGAAAAGGTGGGGCTAATGGGACACTCTTGTACACCTCATCTCCATCTAGATCTAACAGGCCAAGTCCATGCACTCTTTAAGGTCACAACTGACTCAAACAATGGTCCTGACACTAGAAAATCGTGGAAAGTTTTCTGTTTCATGATGAGGAAATTTGTCTTTTCTTCCATTAATATGTCCCCATCTAGTATTTTTTCATTTGCTGTAAAAACACATAGAGAGCCAGACAGTAGTTGAAACTAGAGAATTCCTGAGTGTGAATGATGAAAAAAGTTGGTTGAACAATAAACACAGCTCTGTTTAATCTACGACGTCCACAGTTCACCACTCATCTGCACCTGGAAAATGTTGTGGCCGGTTTTGCCCTGACATACAATCATAGAAAGCTGTCTGTGTATATCTTTTCACTGTAGAGTCAAAGTAGTGCGCTGAATCACATAGAAGCTACACTGAAAATGGCAACAGAATTTAGTCTTGGTTTAGACTGGGACACAAAAGACACAACAACATGGGCGTAAACTGTGATTTATGCACACACAAGCAAAGTATTTGTATAAAGCTCCCACTTGTCATAACTGGCCGTCTGCAGCTGACTCGGCACCGACCACATCCTCACTTGCAGTCTGTTTGTGCAACCTGGTTTGTATGTTGCATGAGAATGTGAAAGAAATTGTTGTGTCTAGTTTCTAGAAACTAGACACAACAATTTCTTTAGGTTTTATAAACCTAGAAAAGTTTATTAGCAATGCCTTGCTAAGTTCATTTGCATTTCTATTGCAAAAACTGTGGTATGTAACTATCATGCCAAAGGGGATTTTTTTAAATACATTTATTAACAATATATTACGGAATAACTGCTTAATAGCACATATGAATACTCCTCAATTTAAAAATGTGAAAATGATAATTGTTTACTCAAGGTGGCTGCACTCTCTGTCCCAACTCCATGACCTTAATAAAAAAAAATAATAACGATGCATTATTAAAAATTATAGTTCTATAAGAATTAGATGTGTGAGGTTAGAGAGGGTGTTTGTGCTCAATATTGGCCATGTGAATAAATGGTGTTAAAACAGCAAACTAATCTAATAAATACAAATATACTTCATTTAAAGGGGTCATTTGGCTTCATATGGTGACATCAAGACTCATTTTTCAAAAGAATGCAAGAAAATGCAAATAATTCCTCGCACTGTTTTTGTTTAGCCAGTTTCTAGAGATAAGTGTCAAAAAAACCTCTTGATTTACATTTTTTTCAATCAGTTTGATTGGGACTGGAAATTGTGTTATGAACATTTTTGCGTTTTAGAAAATTTGATTTTAAGGTTTATTAATAGACAGCATGAGTTAAGCTAAATCACTTGTTATGGAGATGAACACAAGTTACTCTGCCAACAGCTGTCACCCATGAAAAAGGTTGTGCCTCTCAATCTACACTTGAGAGATGCTGGAAAGGTGTCCAAAAGTGAAGCTCTCGTCAGTCAAAATACTGAAAAACAACAACAACGCATTGTTTAATCGATATGATATTTAAATGATTATGGAAAAATAAATACGAAACATTTTAAATCATGTTAAATTTGATTTATTTTTTTACAGTAAACATTCTAATATTTCTTGGAGTTTTAGACTAAAACTTATCCCTCCTACACTGATCTCAGTCCATTCTGTCTCCGCTCTCTTACCCTGGCATTTCAGTAACTGTTTCCACATCTGGAAGAGCCCTGGCCCAGATGAACAGCCCGCTGTGAGCATTTACTGCCCATGACATGCAGGGATTATCTACCTACATTTCTGGGATTGGCTATAACGTGCCTCCCATTTCTCCCTGGATGAAGTCGACTACATCTTCTGAGCAATATTCTTTTCAGATTCTGTAAAGTAGCATGACCATTTGGTCTGACTGGGTCGTAACTCTGCACATGTGTAGTATCTGTCAAAGTGTATGAATATGTCTTTTGGTGTGGATAAAATGTAATGGTGCACAGCAAGTCTCAGGCCATGTGTCCAAGTCTGCTTATCTATTTGCAGTTACTTTTTTGCCTGCTACACCTGGCTCCTCTGGTGCCCCTGTAGGATGTGGCCACTCAGTTTTTGCACTGTATATATGTAGAAAGATTCTTCTATTTAGCTCGGAAGGAGTGACACAGGAGGGGAGGAGGATATGGGGTGGGAGGAGGATGGCCCACAACCACACTGGGTTTCAGTGGCAGAGAAGCTGCAGGCGGCAGCACGGGCTCCCTAAAGGCCTCACCCCACTGATCCCGCAAATTCGGTAAACTTCATGGAAATTTAATAAGTGCCGCTGCTTTGTGTTCACCCACAGAGCCCACGCAGGCCCGGTGCTGGGAGGCACATGTGTGATGGTTTACCCGCAGACACTCGCCGGCCTGTTTCTGAGGCAGACAGAGGAAAGTCCCTCTTAGAGCTGCGTCTCTCTGAGCCAGAGAAGGAGCTGTGACCCCAGGGGCTGTGCTGCTTCAGCCAATATAGACTCTGTACGTCCTGAGGGGGAATAATATGTGGGGCTGGTCCAGGCCTGTTTCATTTCCCCTCCTTTCTCTGTCTCTCTTTCCCTCCCTTCAAAGGCCCTGCTCAGCTGCTCCTGCCAGGCTACAGAGCTCTTTGAGTTAAAAGGACAGCGATACTCATTTGAAATCGCTGCCTTTGCTCCCTCGTTTCTCCTTTTTTTTCAGGGGCTGGCTTCTGCTGGCTCCGCCACGCTGAGCAGTGCTCCGCCATGACAACTAAATAGGCCCCCTAATACCACTTCATAAAGCCAAGGAGTATCCTCCAGGCAAAGAGCTGTAAATTAAAGGCATAAATGTTGCCTTCATGGAAAGCGCAGAGTGAACCTTCCACTAAGATGACAGGAGTGGCTTAACAGTCCAGGCTAAATGATACCTTAACCAGGCATAATTTATAGGCACGTCCTAAGGTGAGAAATAAATGGATCTCCCGCTTATGAGGACTGTGACCAGAGAACATGTTGCTCTCTGCCTGTGCCTTTGTGTGTGTGTGTGTGTGTGTGTGTGTGTGTGTGTGTGTGTGTGTGTGTGTGTGTGTGTGTGTGTGTGTGTGTGTGTGTGTGTGTGTGTGTGTGTGTGTGTGCGCGCGCGTGTGCGTGTCAGTGAAGGCTTATCTACAAGTATACCTAAATAGGATATTAGGCATTGGCTGCTGAGACTTGAGGGAAGAGGTGAATTTCACCATTTGTTGCTCAGTCTTAAACTGACAGTGGTAGAAATTTTTGAGACTGAAGTACACATTCACGCAACTGTAAGTACACTCACTAGCAGGTAGAAATAAATAGTGTATTTCATTTTTTCCAACTGTCATCCCCCATCCCTGTCCATCACAGCCACATAAACACCTTTTGTCAGTCTCATAAACAGTCCCCTCCCCCCGCCAGTTTTCCTTGTCATCGTTCATTTTCTAAGAGAGGGATCCCATAAGAATGACAGTGGAGGAGAAGAAAAAGAAAACATGAAATAGGATTTCTTCTGGCTTTCCCAAACACACACAGAGAGAGAGAAAGAGAGAAAAAATGTTATTGTGCTGTTTATTTAGTCTCCCTCCCTTACCGGTCGACAGACAACAAGGAACAAGTGTGGGCACCTATTGCTGGGAGATGACAAGAGATGAAGATGAGTGAGGGAGCAGTCTGAGAGATAAGAGCTTTCCCTCACTGTGTCCTTCTTTCTGTCTGTCTGTATCTTTCCCTTGCCTTCTTTCCTCGCTGCCTGATGATGTGACAAGGCTGCTAAGCAGATGTATGCACCCGTCATTTACGCACCAGGCTGTCTGTAACAGAACAATTCCTCAATTCATTTTTCACATCATTGTTTTCCCCTTTTTAGCGTGTCACAGAGGTCTTGCGTTGTGACGGCGGGGGTGAGATAGGAGGGCAGACAGGCGCAAAGTGGAAGGATGCTGGGCTTCTCTGAGGGGATGTTTGGCTTTGTAATTTCACCCTTGAAATTCGTGATTACAAACGGGACAACTTTTTTAATTTTCTCTTTTGTCTGGATTCAGCTGGCTGACAGTCTGCCCCAGCAGCCAGGCCTTTTAATCAATCACCTAGATAATCAAATGTCACTGGCTATCTGCTCCATGTAATTACTTTTGCAATTAAAAATCAATCTCCAGTCACCCCGTCTAATTAGAGGGATGGGCAGATCTTCATCTAGATTGATTTTATAATACATATTGACTTCAAATGCCATAACATTGCCATATTCTCTCATTTTCATGCTGTGGTGCATCAAAACAAAATGCCAGGGATTATGGAGAGTTGCAGCAAGGGGTTGTTCCAATTCGGCGTACCAGGAAAAGGTCCCCAGTCTGGGAAAGGTTCACCTTGCTTGCTTGTCTGTAATGACAACACTCATCCTCACTGCTCCCATTGGAAAGGGAGGAGGGACAATGGAGGTCCAATAATCTACATGACAGGCTACAGCCAGTAAAAAAAAACATTTTTACAGAAGCATAAGCTGAGAGAGCAGGGTCGAAATAGACTCCTCTCCAACACAGAAATCAAATCTATTGTCATTATAATGAGGATGTAGGGGCATATAGGAGAACATTGGCTTCTGATACAATATTGACATCCTAACACATGTTATCTGAGGGATCTATTGTAGCTCCAGAGGAGGCTTCTCACACCATACATCATGACATCCGGCCTGCTACAGCAGATATAAACAAATAAAACTCCACCAGAGACGGCTTGTTCATGACTTTCTCCCTGCTCTTCGCAAATCTGTTCCCAGGCAAACAGACAGATGTGTCCATCTGGAAGACATCATAATGGCCCGCGTACCCACCATTGGGGACAAGCGTGTGACAGGATGTGTGCGCACGCTGCCCTACCATGTGTTTCTCTGTCTCTCATCTCCACCTCATTGCCTTGAGGGAGACTTTCTGCACTGACAGGTCCAATAATGAAGCTTCCCGATGTAGGCTTATTTAGACACACACGCAAGCACGCATGCATGCGTGCGCACACACGGGGACACGTAATGCGGAAACGTAACCAAAAAACACGTGCACAGACGCGACACGAACAGGCACAGCCTCGGGGTAAGTGCCACTCATACACATACGCAAAACACTGGAGCCTACAGGGAGACATGAACCTCAAGGACCAGCTGTGTGCAGAACCTTGAGAACCCCACAATGCAAATAACAGTGGAAAAAGGCTGCCACGGGCTTGTTCTACAAATATGTACACAGCTAAGTACTCAACTATATTGAGTTGCCTTCTCTTAGTTGATTGAAGCTACGTCTCCTGTGTGATTACACTGGCTATAATAGATGGTTTCCCCTCTATGATGTCCATAAGTGATTAATTCTGTCCATCAGACATGTGATGAGGAATGTCCTTCATCCCCTTGGCTGATGATAATAGAGAGCTCTCAAGTCTGTAGTTCCTCACCAGACTGGTGTAGTGATTAAAGTAGGGATCCAAACCCCTTCTAGCCCTGAAGGGAGGCCGTGAAGAGAGGATGGATGGATGGATGGATGGGGAGAAAGATTGACGAGCAGAAGTGGTTATTTAACCCCACATCACACACAGACTTGGCAGCACGGTGCCTTTCTATTAGGCACTAAAGAGTAAACAAAGGGCATGTATCATGCTAGGTTTCCCTGCCCCATGCAGCACCGCGGGTGTGATTGGCCCGCGTTAGCCCAGTGCTGCCCTGGCCTTCTCCCAGAGCGACCAGTAATAAGGGCAGCACTTATCATGTGTTGCCTCCAGCCACCACCACTATAACAGCACACGGGGAAAGAGAGGGGAGAGGAGAGCCCACCACTGTTGAGAAGTAATTAATCACCATGGAGTGGGAGCTGTCAAATCCCCAGGTCTTTTGAACTGATAATGCTGCCCACCACAATTTAGCCTGATGGAGATGAGATTTTCTTTTCACCTCTGGCAAGAAAGAGACAAATAAAGTGTGGAAAAAAAGAAAGGGGGGTGGGGGGCTAAGAGGCGAAGCAGCAAATATATTTTTTGAACAATAGTGGCCAGTGGTGTACTTAATGATTGCCTTGCTCCTCTTAAATCTGACGTCCTTATCAAGTCTAAGTGTCCCGATCAATACGTTTCCTCTCAGGCATTCCTGAAATAGCTCACACATCAACTCTCTCCAGCAGCCCTCCCGCCCTCAACACTCTCACTGTTACAGCACCATCTGTTATTATAGTCTGATCACTGAGTGTCTCTGCCAGTCAGACATATGAGCAAGTCAATATTTGTTCTGATACAGAAGTTATGCTTATTGCCATGCACTTTTAACCTTGATGTCGGTGCATCAGAGCTAATTTGTCAGTTTACTGCTGCATTTAACAGCTGAGGGTGTCAATAGTAACTGTCACACTGCATTCTTCATCAAAGAAATCCACAAAGAAACAAATTGTGGCTCCTATTTATTTTTTTGTGCGAGAATTGGTATCATGCAAAACATGAATAATGAATATGATTATGTCTCAGCAGGCATTGCATCTAGTGCTTAATGTATCAATTGGTCATGACTTGTGATGGAAAGAGGACAAAGTCTTGAATAAAAGTGAAACTTTGATTACAAAAACAACCAACATAGAACGTAATTAAGGAATAGAAACAATTTTAAAAACGTAGTGCTGCAACGAGTGACCGGTGAGTCACCATAGAGATGGTGTGCACCCAAAATTCATGAAACCAGCAGCCTAAAAATGGAATCTCTCCTAAAAAATATCTTGGGTGTTTTGATGTGTATGTCTTGTTTGTTTTGTTTTTAATGCTTCTATTCCCATGGTCAAAGTGCTCTCTGGGTGCCAGAGTTCACGACCTCTGATGGCGTGTTTTGCAACACTGGACGGAGGTGCTAAGTGCATGGCTTTAGCACAGGGCTAGGGGGACACGGGACCTGCCCCATAGCCAGACTTTGGAATGTTTTCTTACACTCTTTTAAAAGCACATTTCCGAGCAGGTTTTTTAGTGGATTGGGTGACAGGAACAAATAAGTATGATGGCTCTCCAAAATCCGCGGTTGATAAGAGAAGTGAGGCACCCACAAATAGAGGGAAGGGGCTGCAGTCAAGTGAAGGCAGAGATGAAAGAGAGACAGCTGCCCTGGACGGGTCTGGGTCTTTATCGGGCTGGTTGGGTCCAGTGTCAGACTGGAACTATTATGAGTGTGCCACACTGTGTGGAAAGTTCACCCCCAATGCATTAGTGGGAAATTGCACACAAAAAAAAAAAAAAAACTCTCTTTTTGTGAACACAACCAAAGAATATGCAACAGCACGTTTTACATGTTGTGTTTCTTTTCAGCCTTCATCACGTGATACAGGTTGAATAGCCCTCTGAGGGCTCTTGCAAATAAGGGTGGGAGCCTAACTACTACATGAGCTTCTTTGATCCAGCTACATTTTCCTGATTAAGAAAAAAAAGAACCATCAAGTACCACAGCAATTCTTAAACTCTTCAATCTATTTTTTTCTATTTACAACTGCAGCCTTAAAACACATTAATGTTCTTTCACCCATTGCTGCAAAATTAGCATGTCAACATGACAGCCTTATTGACATTGAAGATATTTTTACCTTTTGTCCTGACTTCACACTCTTTGACGGTAGAACATTCACCAATGGAGAACAGGTTTCCTTTTTATTGCTGTGACATATAGTCAATACTCAATATAGTTCTTGACACCCCGAGGCCCAATAGCAGTCACTTGTGTATAAAGAGTGTCAGCGAGTTATTTTGACCCCCTACTGTAATCATGACCTTTCCAATAACACAACTCCCCCACAGAGTCTCATTCCCTGAAGGCTTTTCCAACTCAGGGCTAAACTGCATTACCCCCAGCCTGCATTCACAGCTCAGCAGCTTCTAAACAAGCTACTGTTGACACACACCCAAACACACACCGCATACGAGTGGTTGCGATGGGCAAGGACAATAAATGCCTAAACACTGCACACAATGCACACACACACACACACACACACACACACACACACACACACACACACACACACACACACACACACACACACACACACACACACACACACACACACACACACACACACACACACACACACGCACACACAGAGCAGAGACACACATATACGTGTACATGAACAGGGCTTGCATATTTAGCTCGAGGGAACATAACATGTAACCAGCGATATCATGCATAAATGAAAGGGAAAATGATATGGCATGCATTTCATTCTTTTGTAAGATTGCGTCCCCAGGTCATTGACTAAATAATTAGGCGATTGAAGTGACAGATTAAAGGCAGATTGGAAGTGACTGTGAAAGCAGGATAATGTTTCCTTAATCAGCTTGGTCGGAGAAATGCAGATTGTGAAATTTTCCAGCTACTTCCTTAGAAAAATGCATTTCACTTCTGATTAGGGATGATTAGTGTGTTTGGTGGAGGAGGAGGGGGTCAGGGCCTTATGCTCCTGGGTTCCTGAGGACAGGGAGAGAAAGGGAGAGGAAGGGAGCGGGTTTTTTTTTTTTTTTTGGGGGGGGGGGGGGGGGGGGGTTGAGTGCCAGCGTACAGCCTCAGAGAAAGACTGGAAATTATAGAGCTGGAAAGAGTTAGAGAAAATACCAAAAAAAATGCACTGTCCCCCAAATTCAAAGAGGATGATTTAGGAGTAGATAAGCTTGTGAAAGAAGAGAAGATCACGTAAGAGGAAGTACAGGACTGTTCTGAGTCCTGTCCCGTAAGGCAGGAAATAGCGAGGGGAGATCTGCTTATCGCAACGCTTCAACTGGCGGTTCATTTATTTACCGGGTCATGACAAATATGCCAGATTTATAATGGCTACAAAGTCACCAGGTAAACTCTTCTCCGGTTGTGCCAGGGTAATAGTTTCTGAGCAGCAGCATTACAGGAGGTTAAATGTAGAACAGATGTAAAGTATAAAATACAACATGATCAAAGCTAAGGCACTCAAGACAGATACGCCAGCAAATGATGATGAATGACTCTCTGCAGAATTGTAAGCTGCACACAAATGTAGCGAATTGCAAAGGTTGGAGTTGGGGGGGGGGGGGGGTGGAGGGACAGAGAGAGAGGAGAGGAGACACTGGGGAGCAAAAACAGTGTCCAAACTCATCGGGATGATCCTGAGCAGAAGGCCCCCACGATTAAGTTGCTACAGCAGGAATCACAGTTTGGACAATGTGTAATTGATTTCCCCAAAGACTCAGAGAGCACCCTTGGTGATCCCTGGGATAGCCTCGCCTGTGAAAGTTTGCTTTTCTCCCAGGCTTGCCGCCACAACTGAATGACATCATCAACTCGCGCACATTTTTACTTTTATCTCTGAAAGATATATTATCCATGTGCTGGGCTCTGCTGGTGGAGATCAAAGGCAGCACTCTGTTCAGGCACCGTATGAAAGTGAAACACGATTTTGCTACAGAAAAATAATCTGTTTATTTCAAGTTAGATTCTGTTACATACCTTGCTCACACAATCAGACGCAATTCAACTTGACTTTAGTGCTTTTTCACTAAGAACCACTATTGATGTCTGCTCCAGGTGACAAAATAAAGTAAGGAAGACAATCTTTTTGACATAATATATGTGGACTGCTAAAATCCGTACATACTGCACCTTAAAATTTACATTTATTTGAATTTGCAGAGACAACTACACTATTTTTTGTTTAAATGGTAAATATTGCAAACAAATTCGGACTGAAAATACTGCCCAGAAGCGCCACATACACCCTCATCAACACACACACAACTGCAGACGTTCACATCCTCCTTAAAGTCTTGACGCCCTGTCCAGGATGATCATTGGCTGGTGTGAGGCGTCACGCTCAGAGGGAAACCATACAGAGGGACACATGTTCGTGCACTCCTAAATGAAGTGTGACCACGGTGCACCTCTGAAGCAGGGGGCTTGGGTGGGGGCTATTATGGGGCCTGACAGCAGGGGGGCGCTGTGATAATTTGATGTGAACTAGCTTGATAAATCACTGTGTTGTTACCTTGGCTTTAGTATCTGTTTATGTCTCTACAAATTGAAACCCCACTGGCACAAGGCTGAGGTAGAGCCGTACCCTGGCCCCCAACGATTAGTTCAAGGTGGGGAGAGTTTAGATGGCTGGTCCCCATTGGCCATCTCCCTCTTGCTGTTTTGTCTCTCCCCGCTGAGGGAGAAAGCCATGGACATGTGTAAGCAATAAAGCCAAAGGTCTGCCTTCCACCGCAGCCTGAGTGAAAGGAATGCAGAACCAAACTATAAAATAATAATGGGCACTAGGGCAGGGAAGAGGCAAGGGAGGGCAGAGGGAGGTGGAGAGAGAGAGGGGGGAGGGTTTGGAGGGGGGGGAATCAGAGACAGACACATCTGCAAGGGAGGTGGGAGGTGAGGGTTGGTTGTGGATTGTAGAGGGGGCGGGGGGGTGTTAAGGTGGGGTGGGGGTCCTGAAGTGGAGCCCTCCTCTGACCTCTGGACGTGCTGTTAAAGGCAGAGCGTAGCAAGCAGCCCAGGCTGGCACCACATCAAAAGGCTGACAGATGAAGGGCAAAGGCCAGTTTGACCTGGGCGCTAAGCTGCTGCTAAGCCTCTTAAAGCCAGAGGAGGAGAGGTGCAGTAACAGTGAGAGAGAGGCGGGGGGGAGGGAGGGAGGGAGAAGGAGGGAAGGGAGTAAGTGAGAATAAGAGCAAGGAATATCATTCACAACTCCCTCCTCCTCTGTGATAATCAAAGGAATGATAAAAAAGCCAGTCATGTAGACAGTAAATACAGATGCACAGAAGTCAGAAGAGATAACATTAAGTACCTTGTGCAGAATCGTTGCGCGGGGGGCACATTTCATCTAAAGCTAATAAACCAACATCCCCAAAGCCTGTTTAAAGCAGGTTTTCATAATCACCGAAAATAAACTACAATCAGGACAATAAGACAGACAGATGGAGTCCTGAGGCATTTATCTGCTTTAAACATTTTCCCTTAGAAGCCACCAACTTATCATGAGCTTGTCAACACAGTGACACCATTCTTTCAAATGAAACGCTAATGCGCTGATCTGAGCACACAGCGCCAGTATCTGTTCATGAAATCTGAGGGCTGATCAAAAGGTTCGGTACATCCAGTTCAGTGTATACCTCGGCAAATAAGTGGAAATCGTCACAAGTACTCACATAACAAGGATACAAACACAGTGGAGCTGCTTCCAACGAGAAGAGCTATGACAAAGCAAAGCAAATAACACCATGAGGGGGAAAACGGCAGACAGCAATGAAGGGGAGATTAAAAAGAGAGGAAGAAAAAAACAACAAGAGAAGAAGTAAAACTTTGAAAAAGTCCAACTGATCTCTGAAAAGGAAGCGGACATATCCCACAATGCAACAGGGCAGGAAATGCCTACTGTGAGGATAGGATGCCCCTCTGGACCCCGTTAAGGGAATGCATGAAATTAATAGTGACATCATGTTGCTTGGTCAACAAACGCTGGTTGATTGATGAAGACAAACGGTCAGGGTGATAGCCAGTTGTTGGCTTTCCCTGGGAGATGCCATTTTCAGCCAGTCTCTACTTCCAGCTCGTGAAAGGGATACGGGCTGTCTGGCCAGCCCTGTTCCAATGCCACTGCTGTCACTCAAACTCACTCTGGGGTTGTTTTCAACACTTGTGTGAGGTGACAGAAAGGATTTCAACCCGAGGTGCTGAAATAATAATACGTTTTAGACATCTATCGTCCTAATAGAGAAGAAAACTAAATATTACCATTACGTTTGAATGTTGGGTCTGGTTTCGAATTTTTTTCATCATTTCGGCTCACTTGTTTTTGCTACTGTTCCAGTAGTTCAACAAAATCTTGCCATACAATTGGGGGCTCTATTTTACAAACAGAGCAAAGCAAAGCTGCACCAAGTGCATCAGCAAGTGCCTTTGCTAGTTTTTGTCATTTACCTGGCAGCGCCCACTTTGTTTAAATAACAAATGCACTTGCGCCCATCTGAGCACCCATGAACGTGCTGGTCTTAAAATGAGGTATGCTGTGGTAGCACTTTGCGTTCAGATTATTCGCCGGTAAAACTAGCACAAGGGGATTTGGACACGCCCTAAATGCACGTGCACCATGCACTTTATACAGTCGCATAAATCAATAAAATATAGCCCTTCATATTCCTAGATAGCAAAATGTTTAAAATACCACACATTTTCTGGGTCTGCTCAAAAGTCTGTCCCTATTCTGACACAATCAAAAGGCATCCTGATGACAAACCTGAATGACCTCAGCTGACTCCTTTTCACACATAATGTACAGGAAGGGCTAAAGCTTACTCCAAGCTCCTTGTGGATATCTGCCCTCACCCCCCTGTCCATAAAGGTGAATCCAGACACCCTGCACAGGAAGTTACATTTTCAATCATCACCCAGAGCTTATGACCACAGGTGAGAGATATTTTTTAGACTCACTCTTAAATCATACACCTGCATTCAAGTAGACACCACACAGGGGGACGGACCTCTGTCCCACAGCTGGGAAAGGCTTCCTCTGATCTTCAACATCTAACTTCACCTTGGAGGCTGTGTCGGTCAGATTCAAAGTTCAAGTAAAAGAGTTCCTTCCACTGCTCGACTAGTTGAAGTCAGGAGTTTTTTCTTGCTGTCTAAAAGGAGCCTGATGAGGCCCAAAATCATCTCTGCGAAGTATCTAATGTCTGACTGTTTATTTTGGAGCTCAGTGGGTTAGCCAAGCACGAAAGGCCTCCGTTCTCTGATTCATGTCTCCTTCCAACAATGGAGTCCACCAGGAGATAAATCACTTGTTGCCACATCAGGCTCTGACAACCTTCTGGCCACAGTTCTTGCCAATGTGGGATATAAATATGACCCCTTCAGATACCATGTCCCCAATCTCTTGCAGGATTCAGGGGAAATGTTTCAGTAGATGGACGTTTGTGAACAGAGGCCTCTGTCTTTTTATGGCATTTCCCCAGAATTGGATACCGCTTACAATAAAATGGTAGTTCAACAATCCAGGTGACAGATGTACACCTGTCTTCACCTCTGTGTCTCATAGCAGCAGCAAATCAGACTACAGCCACATAAATCATCAGTCTTTGGTCTGAGGTGTTCTAGTACTGTGTGCACTTTTACATGACCTTGAGATCAAACCTGTATAATGCAATGTATTGAATCATTCTTTATAACACTGATTATGACGTTGAATCTCAAATCCTACAGTTTACCTTCAATGAAACAATCTTTAATTTTATTAAATTGAACTTTTCTTCATTTTTTTCCCCTTATAAATAGAAGCCGTAGTTGGGGTTTTGCATGTCACCAGAGACGGAAACATCACTTTTTCCTCAAAGTGCTGCTATTGCTGGGCTTCAGTGATATACGACTGTTTCCATTCATCCCAGATTCTATGCAGCTGTTGAGAGAAAAGTTACTTTGATTTAGTAAATATCTCTGCACATCAAGTTTTGTGAGCATCAAAGGTACGTGCACAGATTTCAAAGCATGCTCCTGGATCATCTATCATGCCAGCTAGACTGTACTTTCCATCTCAAGTGTGAAGCCAAGTTACAATGTAAAAAGAAATGAGACGGCAAACCTTTAACTAGGGTTACAACGACCTCTGACTGAGGTGGCCATCCTGGGTTTCATTTGCAAGGTGTGGAGGAATGTTTGCCATTTTGCACTCAGCTGATAAAAGGCTCACACATTATTCTGGCTTGTAGTAAAAAATAGAAAAACAGGTTTACACAAATATAAGGCAAATCCTTCAGTGGCTTTGATATGTGATGTTTCTCCCTGATTTGTAAATTATTATTAAAGCAGCTACTTTTACAGAATGCATCAATGTACCTTGCTATTGTTTTTCTAGTGTTTTTTTTTTTTTTTAATAGTACTTTACATAAATATAATAAAAAACACTTTAAAAAACACAAATTAAACAAAATAAAAGATAAAAACAAAAAGGGTGAAAATGACAAATATATAATTTTTATTATTTAGTCTTGTCTAATGTCATGTATATTTCACAATTTTGTTAAAATTCGGTGCATAATATTAGTTATATTTTTGTGTGAAACCAAGTCTATCAAGGCAAGAGGGACACTGTCAATTGTGGAAGACGTGTATCCACTTACTAATTGTGGGAGATCAGAGGAGTCAACAACGACCTAGTGAGGAAACAAGACTTAAGAGCCTGCACTTTACCAGACAACTTATGATGGGGAAGTCGGTGCCACCAGTGTGCTGCACATGCTAAACTGTGCCACCATCTGCTTCAAGGCCTGGGATCAGCCCAAACCACCGTACAGTGGCTGAAACACACAACTCAAGATGGCAGACGGGTCCGCAAACAACAAGCCACAAAGCTACTCCAAGTAGCAACGATGTAAGACTGAAATATGGAGCCACTTTAGGTGTGACACGGTGACACAAACATTTGAGCTTTTGGGATGATGCCAGCGAGCCTCGGGCCAAGCAGGATATTGCCCGTATGGCCGTCCTACGAAGACTTTTGTGTGCCGCTATATTTGATGTTTCAAAGACAGACGAAGGAAGAAGCTGGCGGCAAGTTAATGACAATATAGGATGGCAAAGTAGCAAACTGTTCCATTCATGTTCATGTCCACATGCTGGTATGGGGGAGATCACTCGGCTGGTCCCACAGGTATAAGATGTTCTCAGTTGTAGTTTCATGGACAAATAACAAAGATCCAACATCAGATAAAGGCATTTGGCTCTTCGGAACAGAGTGGGAAGCCCAGTGCAGCGAGAGAGAGGCTGTCCTTCACTAGCGGAACCATTCTCCACACTTGGCACTGACATAAAAGCAGTTTCTACTCCACTGAAGTACTCACACATACATAGAGACAAAGACAGACATGCACACAGATATACTGTATGTGCACGCTCGCACACACCGACACACAACCCAGCGCACACACACAATGCAGGAAATATGCCTGTCACGGACACGCAGGGAAGGGAGGCAGCAAAAACAACTTTCTGTCGACAGGAATAAGAAAAACAACAGTTGAAAGGGGGTCTGCTTGAGAGAGAGGGAGAGAGAACGCAAGACAAAGGCATTCGCTCCGTCAGAACTCATCAGTCTGCGGAGGGAAAATATGTAAGGGAGATGCAACCATATGAGCGCTGTCACTGTCCCCCTGAAAACAAGACAGAAGGGACAGGCTGGTGGAGAGCGAAGTGAGCGCCAGGGAAACCTTGAGTAAAAAAACCTTCCACATCAACAGAGACATTGGCAGGTTGGTGAGGTTTAAGTGTGTCTGGGATACAGGTATACACAGCAGTCTGCGGACTAGACAGAGGTGTAAACACAAGACTAAAACAAACTTTCTTTAAGCAGGCGTTGCGAGATGGAGGTGTTTAAAGCTTGGTAATGAGTTTCTTTGCCCAAAGGCACAGGCTTTGCTAAAGAGAAACAGAGAGAAGAGTAGCACAGTGGAGAGCTCGACAGTGAGGGCCAGATTACCCTAAGGCCACCAGGGCCACTCTCCAGAAGAGAAGATAAAAGAGCTTATTAATAGCCCTTAGATTTACATGCACTAAGTGGATGTTTATATTGGAACTTGCTGCTTATGTGTGAACATCCAACAACTGTAAACAGTGCCATTCAGGTCCCATTTCCTTTACATCATTGATATTGTTTCAGCTCGCCAAAAAGGCAGCCAGAGTTTAAAAAACATCATTCGGGTATTATCTTTTAAATGGTTCCACAGTTCGGTCTCTCCAGGGCGGTAATCAAGAGGCTTCATTGTGGACTTCCTCTTCTGCCTCTTCACATTACGCTGACTTCAGTATAAACAGCTGAGAAAGGGTCAACCAACAGAAGCCCCCTGCTATGGTATGGTGGCCTGACCTACAGGACATACACAACTTGTACGTAACATTCTGATTCTCGCCACTAGGGGTGACTACAGAGACTTGCAGTATGTCGGATTGAGCAGGTCAGGCGCAGGTTGGATTATTAAAACTTTATTCATCCAACTAAAAAGCCACCAGGCTCAACTGGAAACATGGCCGATTGAACTTTTTTTCATTGTTAGATGTACTTTATGTATGTTGCGTCCCTTCTGAATCCAACCACAGTGTGTTCAATGTTAAACTACAACAATATGGCATACAAAGAAGACCATTTAATTGTATCTACCCGTTGCTAAGTAAAGGTTAGGAATAAAAACATGACGCCATTGTCTTAAAAAGCTGGGAAGCCCCTCATCAACCACATGAAAGAGAGGCAGTCGAGAGAAGTGGGGTTCATGGGGTAGCACACAGCGCATGTCCGTAACCCCCGCTGCCTTTTATTGGACAAATATAAAATTAACAACAGTCAGGAGCTGTAATGGTGAGCCAGGCGGCGGCTTCCAACACAAATTTCCAATTTGAGGTCAGCTGTACGGTTCTATAAAAGTTTACAGAGCTTCTTAAAGAAGAGCTGTCACTTTACAAGAAACAAACTTTTCCAATTAATCATCAGGCTAATAACCTCCGATCTTTTATGCGCTTCAAGTCTAATGCATGCCCTATTAAAGGTAAAGAGAAGGCAAAGCCCAAACTAATGGCTATTGACATATATCAATAAAAAACGCTGCTGTTAAATTTTCCTTTCTGGGGCAACTAATAAGAAGACTGTAAAAGTACAATGCGCACCAAAGAGAAGTGACCTAGCTTTTAGCATTAAATTTTATACTACCCTTCCGCTCATGTTAAAATATGTAACTTGTTAAAGTGTACAATAGGGGCAACAGCACAGCGAGTGTCAATAGTCGAGCTGGCTACAGACAAGACCATTAAAGGAGGGAGAATAATGGAGTAAAACACAGCTGGGGTAACAGAAAATCGGTGTACAACGACAGGTCAACGTTTTGTTAGATATTCCTTTACAAAGTAGAACTGTTTGATAGATTGATCAGCTTTTTATATATAATCACAGACCAAATGTTTTGGAGTGAAAACTGTCATATGTAATAGATCCACTTAACATGTGGGACACGTGGATGGGGAGAGTGGAGGTGTTAATGGACTGGTTGACACAAGCATCATGTTTAGGATTCCTGGCTGGAGTGTTCTTTAAGTGTGTAAGGACACTGCAGCTTTGTTCTGCCAGGACATCAAAGGGACAACCTGAGCTATTTGAACAATGACTCCCATCTATATATAGAGGAAGTGAGGGACGAAGAGAGTCGGACATGTATGAGGTCACCGTCCGTCGGACTACAAGTTACGTTCATGCCAGCATCCATCAGGTGATGAAAGAAGTGCAAATACTTCTCTCCTGCTGTTGCAGGGTCAGTGACTGACTTCTGTATATGGCCTTCGCCAAACCACTAAGACTAAGTCACCTTTAAATACTGACTCTCAGTCATAGCTCACCTTCCCAAACAAAAAGAACAGGGTAGCTTTCACCTGCTTAAGTCCTGTCCATCTCGGAGGGCTCAGATCCGTTAACATGTGAGACCTCTGCTAGATAAGATCACAGGGAGATTAAGCTCCTGTATCAGAGATTAGGCTAAGTTTGTTTTCTCTCATTTGAAGCTGGGTGGGGATAGTCCCTGGGCCTGCCCCCCCTCAGGCCTGGGCATAATGCCATTAGTGGTGTTTTGTTGACAGCAGGCAATGGTAAATGAGGCCCCGCTTTAATCAGCGGCATGCCGGGCTGGTGTCAGAGTTCCCCCATGTCTCCCAGGTGAAAGATGAGCAGGGAGAGAGGTGTTGTCTCCACGTTAATTAAAACTGCTCCCCTCACGTGAGGACTCGGTGCTGCTACCACCAACCCGCCCCCTGAAACCACGACTATACTCTCAGCATAAACACTAGCCATTAGCCAGGAGTGGGGGAAAGCAGCAAGGGGTGTAATTAATCAGACTAAGATCTTGTTCTAACCATTTAAAAGCAAGAGGGGGGCATTTATCTGCAGGGGTAACAGGTCTGTTCTGGTTTACATGGCAACTGAAGTCTATAGGTGAGGGTTATTTTGGACAGAGTCCTTCACAATGAAGACAAGTAAGGGACAATCAACTTTTTTTCACTGCAAAGAATGCACAAAGAATATTGCCTTCATCCCCTGATGTCTCTTTTTCCCGTGTCTTTCTCAAAACAGTACAGTGCAGTCCATGTCAGAGGGACAGGAGACACTGTCCCAGTCTGGCTATTTACCCAGAAATCCCATCCTCCACAGCGGCTTCCTGTTCCCTTGAAGTGAGACATCCTTTCCTGGGGGATCAACTGGATGAACCAGACGCAGATATGCGGATGCTGCTTTAGCCTGGCCATGCCCAGTTACAATAACACATTCATGCTGTTCATCCCAGCAGCCAGCCCTGAAACACCAGCCCCATCCCAGCCGGGCGCACCAGGCAGGAGGCATGCTGCGCCCTCGATCTGGCCCGGGCGGTTGAGACAAAGAGTGCTTGATAGAGGGGTGGGTAGATGGGATGGAGGAGGTTAGTCAGGGAGTCCCCCCGCTTCCCTCCCATACACTATGAAACCTCCCGGCCTCTGATGCAAATGAGGCGGCGGGGGCAAAGAGAGAAAAACAACATGAAGGAAAAGACGGATACAAAGGAGGAACGGGAGGGGAGACGGCCTCCTGAAGCAACGCACAACTGAGGTCCTTTTCAAATCACGGCAGCAGTGAGTGTCAATCAAGCGGTCAGCGTTAACAATGTTAGGCCAGAGCTGGCAGGGCTAATGTCCTCCCCGCTCTGTCCAACCCCCTCCGCCGGCACCTCCCCAACTCCCCACCTTCCACAAGCCCCTTGTGCCCACATGAATCTGACTAGTGACAGCTCGGCATCCTGTAATTTGCCAATTTGCACGCATGTCAAAAAGCCAGACCATAGTGAATTATGGCCACAAAGTGGGAATAGTCCAAAAGAAGAGCAAGAGATCTGCAACACAGGGGAGGATAATGGAGATGACGGGGGAAACAGCAGGATAAAACAGATTTGAGTGAAGGCTGCTTTCACAGTGTGTGCGCCTCCATCACAGCGAACAGTTGACTCTCATGATTTCGACATAACACAGCCTGGTGGGCCTCATTCACATGCCTTGTGTATTTGAGTGTGTGATTGCATTTGGATGATTGTGATGTATGCATTTGTTTATGTGTGTGTGTGTGAGAGTGTGTCTTCACTAACAAGACCATGTGTGCCATTTGTCTCACGAGCACCGACGTAAGGACTTGAACAAGTCTATCTGCTACTGCTGTGCAGAAAAGTGGGGGATGAGGGTGATTATCTACGGATGAGCCATTAATCTTGAGCATTATCAACACCTTGCTGGTGCAACCTGTGTTTGAATCCAACAGCCCATGAATGCTTCTCCAACAGTGTACAGCTCAGGGTTATAGTGAAGACTACACAGGAACTACGGCAGCTAAAGCGTGAGTCAAATAAAAGCTAGCACCTACTCTACTGCTTTCACATCACCAAGACACATAAGGAAATAGAGCCGAGAACAACTTGACCTCATATTCTTCCCAGTGGAAAAGGAACTATACCTTTAATGTTTATATGTGCATGTCGAAATACACCCCCAGCGCGCACACACACACACACACACACACACACACACACACACACACACACACACACACACACACACACACACACACGCGCGCACACACACACACTGTTAACACAAGAAAGAACCATGAAGCCTGTATAAATCTCTATCAGGAAGCCAGCCAACCTCTCTGCCCCTTGCTGGTGAAAACCATATAATAGTCTAAGGAACCAGAAACACATTTTCTGGATAGTTGGCAGCAAATGTCCCATAATGGTTTGGGCTGGGTAACTTTCTAAATGTTATTTTTATTGTTGGGTCTAAAAAGTAATGGGGGGGGGGGGCTGACACACTGAAAAGCCTACAGTGGTGTTCTGTCATGTATGTAAAAAAGAAAAGAAAAAAAGAACAGAAAGCAGATGTGGTGCCATGAAACCCCAGCCCACACAAACAAATGCTGACAACTGAAATAAACACGCTGCAAAACTGTTTTTGTATGTATACACAAAAGTAACAGTATGTCAGCACTTGTAAACTCTTTGCAATGTCACAGTCACATGAGGTGATGTCTTAAAAATCCCTCAAAAAAAAAATCACGTTATCATTGCGATGTCATTCTCAGTGTGGCAGCTGAGTATGCCCTTTACACTTGTTTAACAGTGTTTTACGTATCCAAAACAATCCCAAGCACTGATTAACATCTGACAAAGGGGCACCCGCTACTGCAGGAGATCCTCAAACCATCCGTGAAAGTGAAAATGAGAAGCAATTCTGTTAAACACTCCACATTATGATGGCTATTTACCACACCAGTGTACCTCTAAAGGGTGGACCTTTAAATGTCTCACAAAGTAATCTCGCCTCTGGTACAGTTCACTGAATACTACACCGCAGGCCTAACAATCTGTCTTGCCTTACTCGCCTTCTCTAGTGTGAGGTGCTCGACGGCTGAAAGGAGGACAGACCTGACATCGCTTGTGGCTTTTCAGAGTTGTGTCATTTACTCGGGGGTCACAACATCACACAGCCACTGCACATGACTGTTCAGAGAGGAAACGTTAAAGGGAAAAGTGTTTATGCTGAGTGTAGTTAGTCGGTGAGATGTCTTTTGGGGACTCGAGCCCAGAACATGTTGTGAACAATATTTAATATTTTAGTACTGCACGTACAGGCCAGAGCTGTGTGGTGGCATAAGAAGACGCATGCGGCACGAACACCAGTGTCGCAGCAGGATCTCAACTACACTGACGCTGTTGTAACACGACTGACATCTTCAACTTGAGAAGGTAAACTGAGATTCTAAGGAAGGACTAGACTGGAGATGACAGTAAAAAAACAAGTGGAACATTCAGAAACAGAAACATATACTGGTTGCTATGTGACAGGGCTAAGTCTGATAGTATTGCACAGTTTAATGAAGGAGATTTCAAACTGATTGCTGGTTTGACTGATGATGTAAACATATTTTGTATCTTTCAACAAAGTGGTAAACATGATCATTTATCATAATTGTTATAATTTTCCAATATTGCCTTAGTTGTTCAATTTGTAAAAGTCAAAAAGAAATTCACATCAAAGTGCAGAGAAAAAGTGTGTTTAACTGTTAGAAAAACAGAAACAAGGCACGCTTTGACACACATAACACACAAATGTAGCTCTGCTCCTCATATATTTTTTATTCTTAGTGCTTGTCCTAACAGTAAATATCTCCCTTCGCCCACAACGCCAAGCCGCAGGTTGGTTTCCTTCAGGATAATTGATGTGAAGGTTCTGCTGAAACCAACCCTGCATCCATTTTGAAGAGGTGAAAAGGAAATTGGGCCAATCGGAGGCGGAACACTGCATTCCTATCACGCAGCTCGTGTCAGAACCTCTGGTAGAGCCAGGATTTGTAGCTTAGAGGCTGTCAGAAATCATCACTTTGCTCTGCAACTGCACCCCCACCCTGACAAAGCACCCCCTTTTCTGTTGCGATAAAGGATGTACCCCAACAGATTTGGTGACTGACTCTCTCCTTCTCTCAGCCCTCTCTGGTCTGGGCTAAACACACTTTAGGTTGTAGAGTCAGTGTAACACTGTCGTACAGGGCAATAGAAAGGCAGAGTTACTGGATATTACCTGGGGAGCCCGGGTGGAGAATCGGTTTCCATTTCACCATGACCTTTCTCCGGTCCCAACGGTGGTCAGCTCCACCACTACCTCCTTCCTCTCACATCCCCACCGAGCAGCCTCCGCTCCACTGCTGTCTCTCTTTTTTTCATTTGTCAACCTATCCATCTCACACTTTTACTCGGATAGGACAGAACCGTCCAACCCCCCGCCAACAAAGAGATCAAATTCCCATAGCTCATCTGTCTTCTCATCAGCTGTTTACACTGATTTAAATGCTAGCATAGCACACAGTGCAAATGCGTAACTAATATGCAACTGATGAATACTTGGAAAATTACATCTAAACAAGTCCATATCAAATTAAGGACCACCAACTACTTCTAAATAAAGCTATAATTGCAGTGAATTTTCCCCTCAGGATGGGAGTCATCTCTTTCCAACACCCAGGCTATTCTTAGTGTCTGTTAGTATTGTTTTCAGCCACCAAACGCTACTTTCATATTAAAATGCTTGTGACGGCTTTCTCTTATGCTGACAATGCCGGGAAGCTGTTTGTCACCCGGCTGACCACACAAGCTCTGACACACTCCGGACACACCCTTCACTCTGACTGGAATCTTTTATATTTACCTTTTCCATTTAGTTTTGAGTAGTTTGCTGTCATATCTGATGAGAGGCCAACATTGGAAACACAATTAAAGACATGCAAGGGTTAACACTTTAGCACCCAGTCCAATATGTCACAAAGTATAATCTCAGTCTATAAAATATTTTCCATTTTCTCTCAGAATAAGAGATGTACAGAAAACTGTCCATTTCTTGACTTCATATCTGTAATGCCTGCAACGAGCCTCAGAGGTGGAAAACTATGACCCATTTTTGATATGTGGAAATAAAAAGCAGATCAAATCTACAGTGACAATTATCACAATTCGGAATCTGGTTGGAGCCATCAATGCCAAGGTGTATTGCTTGATTCATGAAGTAAACTCATGAAGCCTCGTTTTGATCCTCTATCGTTTTCCTTATTACGGTTACTGCATGACACGTTAATACAAACTCAACACTGCCTGTATCCATTTCTGCCCAAGTGGAGGCTATAAGTGGTCCCTGCTTTTGCACACTGGTGGTGATGAGATTTACTTTCGCATAAACGTAGCAAAAGTTATGCATTACAAAAACTATGAGGGTTGATGCAGCTTAGGTATAGGAATGTGGTAGAGTGACAAGGCATTCAATACAAGATACTCGGTCCCATAAAAGTTCGAAACTCAACCCTAGATGTCAGTAGAGTTGAAAAGTGCCCGGTTAAGGATGTTTCTCATCATTTAAAAAAAATAAATGAAAATTTTAAAAAAATTCTAAAGGTTTGACCTTGGAAAAAGCAAAAAGTTAAAATGAACAACAATCTCAAACATTTTTTTTTCTCATGTACATACAGTATGTTGAAAAGAAGTCTAATAACTCCATCTGCATTAGTTTTGCGAAACATTTCTATGGGATGATTTTATTATTAATATACTTTTATGAATTTTAAACACCCAAATGTTTTTTTCAGTTGATATTGAATTGTGGCTTTAGTAAACCTTAGTGAATGGGATTAATCCGTTTAGACAAATCTCAGAGCATTAAAAGCAGAAGAAAAGTGTGTCATATTATTGCAGCTTCACGTTTGTGTAACACATAATGTAGTTTCATTAAAACAAACCGGCAGGGGAGTCTCTGTTGCGGTAATCATTGTCACTCTCAGTCAAATTCATGTACACGCGGACTTGTTCAGCTCTTTATGTGTCAGAGATGATACAAAAAAGCGAGAGGGCATACAGAGACAGACAGCTGAAGAGTCACCTGTGACATCACTCTGTAGACACGCCTGCCCAGCACTCCGGCAAAAACAAACCTTCGCTACAGAAAATAGAGAGGCAGGCTAATTGCCCCACGTTTGTGCTCCCCATACATTGATAAATGAAGCCATTGTGCAGTGATTATCACAGTTATTCATGGCCTCTCTGCTATTGGGATGGTACATTTGTTGCATTACATAGGAGCAGACACTGCTGGGCCCTGTGCATGTTTCCCTGTCACTGTGTATTACAGGCCGGCTAATGACATTTATAAATACTTGGTAATCTACGGTGCTATAAGCGCCGCGTTATTAAATTGCCATTATTTTGGCGGCAACTAGGCCCGGCATGTGATTAATTGAACACTATTAAGTTGAGGTGGATCATGCCTGTTTATAAATGCTGCTTTTACATTGCAAATTAATCACAGACAAATTACAATAAATTACTATTTGGTGGTGCTAAGCTTTTGCATTAGTAGGATTCTCTATAAGAGAAAAACAAGAAATATGGAAACATATTATTTCTTCATTATTTCTGGTGACACAGTAATAAAGAATGATTTAAAGAGTTGGCCAGTGTCGGACTGGACACGTAGCCATTATGCAGTGTGCCTGTGTGTGTGTGTGTGTGTGTGTGTGTGTGTGTGTGTGTGTGTGTGTGTGTGTGTGTGTGTGTGTGTGTGTGTGTGTGTGTGTGTGTGTGTGTGTGTGTGTGTGTGTGTGTGTGTGTGTGTGTGTGTGTTACAGACATGGGAGAAACAACAGATCATGCTCTGGTAAGCATCAGGCCAAAGCATTTGGCTTTTTCTTGGTGGTGGAGAGGGAAGAATGAGCTCTGAGTCATGTTTCCTCTCTGCCACATAACCTCAGACATAAACCCTAGCCTGTAGACGGCCACGTCTGATGCAGGACATGAAGAACGTAATGGCATTGACTTTAATGACTCTAAATTAATGTGTTTGAATGATTCAAAATAATAAAGATAGTGGCAAATATGACTTTTGTGTGTTCCAATCCTGAGAAGTAGTCATCTAGAACTCCCTGGAGGTAAAAAACTACTGTTCTGATTGACCTCTAAACATGACATGACAATTAAGGAGACGTTAGAGATTTATTAATGAACAGAGTAGTGTTTTTTATGTTTTGGATGGGGGCAATTTATTCTCAGGTTTTCCATGAGCAATCAAGTCTATAGGCAGGGACATGTCCCAAAAAGCTGTGCAGTGTTTCTATGCTCTTCTCAAAACACAAAGCATAAGCAGAGACTTTTTTACTGCAGAGTCTGATGCTGGTATTCAGAATCAGCATTGTGGAGTTTTGCTATAAACACAGTAAAAGGCCACACAGATCTAGTGAGAGGGGATACGGGGTTGTTTAATGTTACGAGGGCATTATTGTAATCACTACACTGTCATCTGTCTTATTACCCTCCTCTTTTTTTTAGTGCAGTCTTAGTGGAGGACTTGGCCCATGTCTACAGAGACCTGTTCATCGTTAGAATGGCATCTCCACTGGCACAGCCTGGCATGCTGCGCTGAGCTCAAGGCCTTTTCACAACTCTTTAATGAGAGTGCAGGATTTTGTGTTTACATTCCCTTCTCCATTTCCCTCCCTTGCCACTTCCACATACCCACTCCCAACTCTGGTACTGTGGCTCCCGCCTCGTGATGGCCACCTGTCTTTGGTGGTTTGCAATTAGCATCCTTCATGATGCTTCGCTTTGTTGACTCTGCGGAGCTAAAACCAGAGCGGGCCCGAGCTACACCACGTCACTGTTAGTCGGAGGGGGTGGTGGGAGGAGAGCTTTTACTGGGATTTGCTGTGTTGGTTCACAGGTGGTGGCCTCCGGGCACTCTCTTCTCTTCCTGATATTCAAACAAACTCTGTTTTTTTTTTCAGTTTCAGTAAGCGCTGGCTTGGATCTGAGGAGAAAGCCTACCTGCCACAGAACCTCAAGGAAACGTGCGGCCGGTAGCCTCTAAACACCTCTCCCTCACTTCATTCCCTCCATCCCACCTTGACTTCATTCCATCTACCATCTATCCCCAAGCTTTGACAGAAGGTATGTATTTTAGGAGAGACCCCTGGTGATGTGATGGACATGAGAGCCCTGTTTGAAATGGAAACCTACACATTCTGCCCTGCCAGAGAGATCCAGGAATATCCCAACAGAGACGGTGAAAGGAAATGGAACAAGTGAAAAAAATAGCCATCTTTATTGAGGTTTTCCTTTCAAAAACACAAGTAAATACAGGAACGCCACTTCCTATTCAGGATGTGACGCTCTGTAATGCTATAACCTCAATAGAGTACCCACTGACCACCGCAGACGTAGATAATTTCTTTTTGTCACATCAACGCTCACTCTTGTATACACTGACAACACATGCTGGCTCAGATAACCAAGAAAAAAAAACATGATAACAGAAATGAATGTAATTCATGAAAGGAGATAAACTGGGCCACACACAAGCTTATCCTCCTGTGTGTGCAGTGCTGCCTTGCATTCACCATCTATCGTCTCTTTCTCCCTTCAACCTCCATTTATTTCACACAGGAGAAGAATAGTATGTGTTTATACATGTCTGTGTGCGTAGTGGCACACGAGTGTGCACGTGTTGGCCTGTTTTTTTTTCCCGTGTGCGCCTGTGCATGTCTGGATGTGCAAAGAAAATGATGCGGCACACTCCATCCTCTCTATAACTCACCTGGACTGATAAAGAGAGCTAAGGAATCGTTTCCTGCGCCTGCTACTCATTCAAATGGGCTGGCGTCTGTAAACAAGAGCTGCAGTTATCCATGTAGCGGTCAGATAAGAGGGGAAAGAGACCTCCGGAGTGATGGATCACGAAGGGGCTCCCAGTCCTCCTCTCTTCCCAGCACCGCCCTGCCACCTTAGGATAATAAACAGCCGCAGAGCAGGGGGCCAGATAAGAGCCATCACTCACATTGGCCGGGCTGATAAGACACAGACGCTCTCTGTCACCCTCCATGACATTTGTTTTTCATTCCACTTCAGACCGAGGGAGAAGTCAACCTGTTTCATCTCATCAATGGGCTCCACTCAGGATCCCCCGCTGAGTGTGTGCCACCCTTTGACACTGATGGTAGTCAGGTGACTGACTGTGTCATGCTGCACAGAAGAATAATGGACTGCAGCCGGAGTGTTTCTTTCCTGACTAAAGTATCATACACAAGCAAACAAACCCACACTGTAGCACAGGTTTAAACTATCACATGAATTTGACAGAGTGAGAGAGGATATGATTTCTGCTCTTCCCTCCTGCCATATGCTCAGAGGACACGCAGATAAAGTAGAGCTACTAATTTTCCACAGAGGGTGTGTACATAACATGCCCACTTTGATGAATTGTGGCCATATTTCTAAAGATGTGGTCACGGTTAAACAAAAGGCCCTGCACACCCACTACCAGGTCTCTGGAGAAAATGTCCTGATACTGTAGAGCTCTATGAACAGTCTGTTAATTTTGAACACCGTTACCTGAGCTATTTTTACACCTCATATGCCATGTTAATGGAGTGACTGGGTGAGGCTTTGCAGTAAGAAACAACCAGGAAAACAGCAGTGAGTTTCTATCCTTCCCTGACTGGCTGTAAAACTAAAGTTAGACATGAATCAATGTGAAATCTCCTTGAACAAAAAACTTGAGTTCCTAGTTGTAAATTATGCTTTGGAGACTAATATTTCTGATGGGGTACATAAAATTATTATTTAAGTCATTTTGTACTTTGGCACCTTTAATTCCCCAAAAATGCAGAGGCCTATCACAGGGAATATGCAGCCATTGTAAATCTGCCTACGCTAACTTTGCTTCTACCAGGGTCACTTACAAGTCACAGTTTTGAGAAGGTATAAAATGGTTACTTTATAGCTATCCCAATTGTTATACGTTAGAGTTATGTGCATTGTATTACCCCTAATGAAGGGCGTAAATTCTCAGTTTACGACTGGACCTTTACATGGGGGGTTGTAAAACACACTTTTTGCGTTACTCGTGTTGGTCACCGCAGTTCTGGGGTTCAGACTGTGCACACACTGTTTCCATTAGTCAGGGACTGCTCCTCCGAGAGGCCTCCGTCTGCAGTAATAGGCGCGGGCCGTGAGAGAAGGGCATCCCGTCCGTCGGTCACGGATGACATTTAACAGACAGGGCCCGACTTCCTGTGATCAGAACGGCAGTAACCACGAAGCTAATCCGCGGCTCTCACAAATCCCTCACCATCATGTTGTCAGAGATGGTCAACGCCTGATAGTTATGGGACAACGATCACCTGCATTGACCCCCAAATCTCAGCTCATATGTCCCTGGCATCAATTAAAATGCACCTTTCAGATCAAAGTATTTGGTTTAAATTCACAACAACTTATTTATATTTCTAGTGATATGCCCGTGTCCAGAGAACTGTACTGGGTAAGAGTCAATAAAAATATGTTTAACAAGAGAGTAGCTGTCAGAATTCGTCTGTCTGATGTAAACCTGATGTCTGAAAGGATGAACTGTTAAATATAAAAGTCACAAAGTCTCTTTAGATTTATCTAACCTGCATCAGCTGGCTTTGAGTAAATGACTGATGAGACCGTCATTGCTTTTACTTGCCATCTTGTATTCTTTACTGATCGAGTTCACCATAATTACATCAATCACATTTATGGGAGTTGCACCGAGTGCTTCAGTGAGACACAGTAATAAACACCGGAGCTCTGAGAGGGAATCGTCGCTCAGTTTACAGCCTCAGCTCTGCAGTTTCTCCACAGCGTTGAGAATATAGGGTAGCTGCTGATATATTTCTTAAAGAAATACCCTTCTGTGAATGTGAGGTCACCTGCGCAGAAGGGATGCAACACTTGGAACAGATTTTCTTATTGCTACTCTCTGGGGCTGATTAGGTTCGAGTCATTAAATACACACTTTGCTCACTGAACCCTTTTACATGTGCATTTATGTGCAATAATTTGGTACATTTTTGTATCGAATTAGTACTGTGACATCAAAATAATGTAAATTCCTAGACTTGCTCTGTTGCTGAGGGTAATATTTGACAGAGACAGGAGACGTACAGGACCAGCAGCGCAGGGATTGACAAATCAAGCAATTAAAGAGAAGGTGATTATGTCATCATTTTCTTGGGCTGGCAGAAAAAAGGTCCTGCTACATTTCATATTCACTCTGAAAGAATGAATAAGGTAACGTGGTGGTGGTGGGGATGAGGATGGGGAGGGGGCGGGGGTGGGGGGGTATTGAAATATCTCACAGGGACATTCTGCTTACTTTTTTAGACAGGCCTTATCTCCACACGTTCAGCCCTGTTAATATGATGATGAACAATATTTCATGAAGGGCGGATGAATGTGTCTCTCCTGGAGAGAGCCCAGGCACACTCTGTCTCCTCCCCGTGTCCTCGTCTTTCCTTTGTACCACTCTTTTCTCTGCGAGCGAGGGTGAAGGGGGGCAGGTGAGAGAAGGGAAAAGCGAGGTAGATAATCACTGTTCCCGCCGCACACGCACGTGTGCACACGCACGCGTGCACACACACACACACACACACGCACGCACGCACGCACGCACACACACACACACACACACACACACACACACACACACACATCCCTCAGAAACACACCAGTCCGGGACCCTCATCTTCTCCTTCAACCTCCCCCAAAACATTTTCCTATCAATAATCAAGCAATTTTTTTTTTCTACATGCTAATCCATCAAAGCGGGCTGGGGCTAATCTGCAGGCGAGGGGCTGGGTGGTGTGTGTCGCTTCCTCTTTTCAGGTGTGCCCCGCTCCCTGGCAGACATTTGTCCCGCTATGTGGCACACAAAGCCCCTGCCCTGTCAGCACTGATTGATCAGAGGCCGGCTGTAAAGGAGGAAAGCAGCACACCCTATCAATGATGCTCTACATCTGCACCTGAAAAGAGCCATCGTCTCCTTCCACAACATGCTCAATGCGGCAGATAATGAGAGCCATGCTGTTAACAGCTCCTGCAGCTCTGTTTTTTGTCATGTGTATATAGGCAAAGTGCTTACCTTTTAGATGGAGGGAAGAGACAGTTAAAGAAAAGGAAAAAAAAAAACAGGGGCCTTGGTAGGAAGATTATCATAATGTCTACAAACGCTGACAGGGTTGAATTTCAGTGACTCTTTTTCAGATTAGCGGGGCTTTTAAAAAGGGTGCATTTGCAGAACAATGAGATTGCGTGTTTGATTTTAATTTTCTGACAATCTTTCACAGCATGCAGGGGAAACATGTGGATGTGTTTTTCTGTACTCTGCGTTGTTGGGATTTGGTGAGGCTAAGGGTGCTTTTTAGAAGCATGTGAAGGCATAGCAGGCGCCTCTAAGAGCCCGGGCATGAGGCAGAGTGAGAGATAAAATGCAGAGGCCTCATTAGTAGCACATTTATCATCTCCTGTCTGTGATTTAAAAGAATGACTGGGTCAAATCACTTTAAATACCTCGGGGGAAATCAACATTTGTCATTGCAAAGCAAACCTGCCTCTCCCTTCTCTTCGGGCATTAATTTATTCTCGTAAAGCAGCCCCATTCGCCGCTGCGCTGATTTTAATTTCATCCTTGCAAAAACCTTGGCCGACTGTCTATCTCAATTCATTGCTTTAACACACAATTGTCCCTTTCAATTCACTGAAGTAATACTCACCACTAGCAAGGCTAAGCCCCATCCATAGACACTGGGCAGGTGATGCAAATGGTCTTTAGTGAAACACTAAAGCGTGTGAGACAGTGCAAATTATTCCTCTGATGTCCACAATTAAAAACGAATGCCATCAGCGGCGAACAGAAAAATGTACACGGGGAGAACAAGAAAGAGATTATGTATTATAAATGTGTTATTAATGTGTAACTCGGCAAGGTCGGGGAAGTCAAGATAGGTGTTGAAATATGGATGTCACCCTCAAAGAGCCCGCAAACATTTCTGCAAGTGGACCCTCTGGACACACTGCCGGACAGAATATTTATGTGTTTGCCTGCACACCGGCTTACATTTCTGTGAGCATTATCTGAGGACAGTGCAGTGCTGCTCATACTACCAATAGCAGTCAGTTATGAACAAAATAGGGGCCTTGAGATCTTTCTTCAATGGCAGCGGCTGTGACCGAGTGAAAGACTTTTCACCTAGTTTTCATCTGACAGTTTATTATTCATTGTGTCTGAAGTATTCAATATGGAAAGACAAAAACACACAACATTTGGACAATTTAACGTTTTAATTTCCCATTTTCACTGACAGATCATTTTAAGTAGCTACTCGTATTATACTTATGATGATGTTTTGCTCGATTCAAACATGTTGTGTTTGAGTTGTGAGATGGTCAGTCCTACCACCTCGTCACTTTTTGTTAGTTCTGCTGAGGGTACATTAAAAATGTCGATAGCAGATATGTATTGTAGAGCGCTGCAAAAAATATTTCAAAGTCAGGAGGAAGGAAGCGAAAAGGGACAGATGCTGAGCAAGTCCTGAAAGAAGTGCAGGATGGGGGTAAAAAGCAGCACCAGAATAAACGCATATCTATTTCATGCCAGTTCAGACAGAATAGTCTGCCATATGTAAATAGGGGTTCAATAATGAATGCACTTCCCCTGCTTTTATTTGCTTTAAGCTCTTACAGTCACACACACACACTGGCACCATGCGAGACACAAATTAGAGAGCGTTTTAAAGGAAATATTCAAAGAGCAGCCCGCCGCCGGAATATCAGTTATTATTTTTGATGTTGCAATTTCTGACACTTTGATGCAATCAGTGAGTAGCCCCGGCATTCAGCCCTCTCCAGGGAGAGAGCTGTCAGGAGTGAGGAGCCGGTGGGTAGATAATTATGGGAGATCAAACCTCGCTAGTTAGTAGGCAGGAACGGGAGGCAAATGCCAAAAACCAGCCAATGTTTCGCAAACGCTTGTTCAAGGATATCCTAATTGCTATAAGTGGTTCCTTCAGGACTGGCACTTCAAACACTGCCTGCTGCATGATGTCATCTCCCTGGCTCCACTTCACACTCACAATAGGCAAATTAAGGAAGAGGGCACAACAAAACATACCAGAGGGTAGTGTCCGTCCTCTGTCGTGACACGTGAACCACATCGGGAGCAAATGTGCACACATACTGCATATGCATATCCAGTCTGTGTAAACACGCAGAGAGACAAGCACTCAGATTCAGTCAAGTGGACAAAATTCTTCATGGGCAATGCATAGTTTAAAACTTTTTTATGCTGATATCAATGTAAATACATCAAATAACAACACATACCGCAATCAATATAATATGCAGGCTAATTTATATGCAGAACACAACAAGTACAACCAAACTGTTCGTAAATATTAGTGTTGTATGATTTCAGAAGTGATACATCCAGACACCTACCTGTGTGCTCCATAATTTAAAGGGAGAACACTGTCCTATCTGTCAGTACTGTTTCCAGCCTACCTCTCCGATTCCCTTCTTACCTTTACAGTTCAAAGGGAAGAAGAGGGGAAGAAGAGGGGAAGGTGAGTACAATTAGTTGAAATCAGTCAGAACAAATTGTCCGACAACACTTTGCCATGCTAAGACATCAGAGTCCATTTGCTGGTGGTGGAATGACCCTTTTACCGCAACCCGCACACTCCAGCTACATGCATAAAAAAAGTAAGCCATTGTCTAATCAGCCTCTCATACTTATCATTGACCAATGTCTCGTCTAATACTGAAACGAACTTGAAAAAGAATCCTAGACCTGTTTCTGTCTGCCTGCAGCTACATCAAAGGAAATCCAACCTTCGGCAATCAAAAAGAAGGATTTCATGTTTCAAAAACAATTCACATTTTCAAAGGGGGACCACAGCTGACATACAATCGCAGTAAACCTATTGAGTCTTCAGCTCCCTCATTCTTTTTTCTCTCCCTGTTGTGAATGTGAATCTTGAGGGTCATTGATCATCTCATTAAATTCAGCCCCAAAGAAAGCGATCCTTTTCACACAGCTCAGGAATTCAGACGTGAAACACCCCCGCCTTCTCTTCAGGCACACACAAACACACTCGCACCATCAAACATCAGCAAATGACTGCCTTTTTCCCAGACAAGAAAGACAGCAATAAAATGATAAAATAAAGTCTATTTTGTTCCAAAAAAAAAGGGTAAAAAGGGGTCATTTTCTGCATAGAGTGCTGAACTGTTAGCATAACAAAAGCAGTGGCTGGCGAGCTAATGGCTCTTCATCTGTGACAAGGGGCTCACTAGCTTTTCACTGTTGTGCTCCTCGTGAAGTGGCCTGAAACAACACCTTACTGCTGCTTCTGACCTTCCTGCATTCAAACACAGGGAATCCCAATGTCAAGCTCAACATCTATACATATCCACACGCAGACAGACACAAAGTGAGGTCAAATAATAAACATGCCACGATGAGTGTTAGTATATGTGCAAAGGCATTATTGGAACACAAATACACACTCAGGCTGAGCAGGCAGGACAGACTTGTGAGTGCTCAGCAGCCCCGGAGTGGCTTGGCTCAGTCTAATTGTCTCTCTAATTGGTGGTGTCTAAAGGGGGTCTTCTGTATTTTTGGACTGAGCGGCATGCCATCACGCAAAGCAAATTACATCGACAGACAGGCTGGAACACAACAGAGGAGGCACGGATGACAGCGAGAGAGGAAAAAGTGAGTGCGGAGAGCAGAGGGAGGAGGATGATTATCATTATTTTATTCACCGCTGGGAAACGACATGTTAAGAAAACTAAGTTTCAGGTGGCTAAACATCCAAATTGCTCCCCTCCCAGTGGCCCCTCGGTCCCCTCAATCATCCCAACTCTGGCTGAGTACGTTAGGGGTGAGGTCATGCTGCACTCATCCAGACAGTGGTGAGAGGCCTCATTCTCCACTCCTCAACCCCAAACGCTTTATCCGGCAGGCCCGCCTTTGATGTGCTCGTAATATGAAGGACGCGGGGCTATCAGCTAGCTGTCAACTCGGTAACTACCCTGCATCGCTCCCAGGGGCAGCAGAGCCAGCCGAGCCAGCATGGCCGTCCAGCGCCCAGAAGCTCTGCCGCTGATGGACCTGATTAATTCCCCGGAACGCTGGTTTGTCTTCCTGCAGTTCAGTCAATGACTTCATTCAGCGGGGTGAGGTCACCAGAGGCCTGGTAATAAAGGGGCTGCACTTCACAGTAAAGACAGCATGCCTGTGTGCAGCTCTCCAAAAAAAAAGAAGAAGTCTTTTTAAGACAGAAGAGGGTAAAAAAAAAAAAGAAAAAAAAGAAGAGGAAAACATCCAAGTGTCTTTGGCTCCAGAGCAGCAGTCCTTGAGCAAGAGGCTAGCAGAATGTACTTCCTCTCACTCCTGCCTTCTCTTCTCTTTCCTGTCTCCCATTGTGGGAGAAATAATAATTGGCAGGCCAATGAATTATTAGCGCACGCAGTAGCTACAGGAAGAACAATGTCCCATATTGGCGAAGGCTCCATTAAATGTGACTTTCCTTTAAAAGAACAGAGGTTCACACGAGTAAATGGCTTTCTTAAATAAAAAATAAAATGGCTGTTTCCCTCTGACTCTGACCACCTTCTATTCTATTTGAAAACTTCCATCGTTTTTATAGAGAATAATGCGTCAGTGTGATGAATGAGCGTTCAATAAAACTAGTGATAATGATAGAAGTTGTCCTCTCCTCTCCTTGAGTCATAACTGATGTGGCACGGCGGTTTAGAGCAGTAGTCTCATATAACAATGCTTATTATGAGGCAAAGGCCTTTAAACAAGTCAAATAAAATTGATGTCGTTCACTTTTTGAGACTCAATGATAATCTGGGGAATTTCACTCCAACAAACGGCATGGGAAAATGACACAAGTTACGAGTGCGAGTAACTCACTCTCGCGCTTATGGGATTGTAAAAAATGACAATTTCTTGAAATGTGCCATAAATTTGCAGCAATGCTCTCGCCGTCCCCACGATGATGGTTGCTTTCACTTTGCGGGGCATGCAAGTCCCGTCACTTCATATAATCCGAAGTCACAAATCACAAAGGGCCTCTCCGGCCTCTGAGGTGTAAAATGGGACTTTAGAGGCTTTTTTGGGGGGGTGTTTCCGGTTAGCCCAGCAGACGGGGGACAGATAGATGCCGGTCAGTGGCCTGGCTCTCCAAGCGTCCTACTGCTGGGATAGACTGTGGACGGGGAGGGGGCGTGAATGAAAACGGTGGCCCGGCGGTGATGCACGGCGCTGCGAGCTCATAAAGCAGGCCATCAGCTGACCTCTGAGGCACGGGGGAACAGGCAGGGCCTTTACGACCATCACCAGATTTAACAGCCAATAATGACTAGAATAACCGCTTAAACCTTTACGGACCTGCACAGCCCGCATGGTAGCAGTGACAGCAGAGCAAGGCGGGAATAAAGAGCGAGAGGGAGAGTGATATATTCAGCCAGTGCACTGACAGGAGCCATGTTTCAATCGAAGGGAAAATGACAGATGGAAAGGGAGAGTACCCTGATATGTGTGTCTCTTTAAGTGGAGCCAACTGGCTTGTCCATTCCCATCCTGATGAATGCACAACAGTGAGAGCTGGAGAGAGAAGCGGACGAGGGAGAAGACAGAAGTGATGCATGGGACGAGAGACATGAGGGGAGAACAAACAAAATAATGGCGAGGGAAGAGTGCGGTTTGGACGAGTTTTCTTTTGTGTAAAAGAAATTCACCCAAAATTATATCTTACTTCGGTTTTGAAGATATCTTGCCAATGCACTACTGCTGTTTCCAGTAAATATCACAGTCCCGGTCAGAAGTCCTTATTTCACACTCGGCCTCCGGATGGAGTACGAGTCAAAATGGAAAAGGAAGCACCTAAAACATTTGCACAGTCCTGCAAATATGTATTTACAACTTAAAGGCACTATCTGATTTGCTTGAATTAAAACATCAAATGATAAACCGTACACTCCAATAACACAGACACAGTGGTGCACCTTATACAACAGGCTGCTCACTATATTTGAAGCTGCAGTATATGAATTTCTTTATTAGAGGAAAGTAAAAATCTTAATTTACAATCTTTGTTTTACCAGACTTCTTTCTCCTTTATTCTAATGTCAAGTCTAAGTTATAGCACACTCGCATCTTTTGGACGAAGATCACAACATCAATTCATTAGCTGTTGGCACCGAACTAATTCTGATTTTCAATAAACTCTCTAAACCTAATACAGTACTCATGAAAGGAGGCCCATTTCACAGGCTGGCACATGTTCAAGCAACATATGCTCACATAATCTCTTAAAAAGCATGATCCAAGTCCAAATTTAATTATGTAATAGCACAAACGAAATCAGAGTGCCGACACAGCAGAGCTCTGATACACAACGCTCTGCCACTCCACTCCCATTCTCCTCATTTGTTTATTGCCCTCACCAGTCGTGGTAGCCTCGAGGGCCCGCGGCGTCCGAAGTCCACTCAACGGTCTACAGATGGCTCCGAGGCTGCAGGCTCCTTTCACATGGTTGTTTATTTTTTTAATACGGTCTGTTTGAGATATATGACTATTGTTAAATGATCATAGCGCTTTCTCATAGTATTTCAAGCCATTACTTTTAGTGTGCTGTGTTTTTACATACTAAGTTCAAAGTCTTTTAACTCTATTTTTTTTTTTGTTAGTTCACATGGATTTACTGTGGTGTGACTCAGTCGAGGCTGCAGTGCTGGTACTGGTGGTGGCAGTCAGATGAGGTTTAGCAGTTTCAGGGACTAAATGGGTGGGTGTTGGGGGAGGAGGGGGGGGCGTGGGCGTTCATGGTTTCCTGAGCCATGCACCGCCTCTGGCAGCTGCACTCAACTTGCAAAGCACCGAGCTGAGGCTCTTGATCTCTGTAGAATACAGATAAAATATTACCAGTGAACAGTGTCAGGCCTTCACTGAATATGATTCTGTCCCTAAACATTGCTGAGGAGGAGTAAAAATATATATATGAGCATAAAAGCCACAAAGGGGTTCTACTGAAGACTATATCCAAGATACCAGGTCACCTTTTTTTCCCCTTCCTGTTACAGTATCAATAAATCCTGGGACAAAACTGCATATCTTAAGCACCTTACTGGCGACTTTCACAGTGCAGTCGGCGCTTGGCACGCAGACGATAACATTCCCCCCACACAATGGTCTAATCTTCATGGCACAGGTAGCACTGGGATTGTCTTGGATGTGCACTCTGCCGTCGCCTGGGTTTGTCCCGGCATTAGAGCCCTCGGCATTCCTTTGTGCTTTTTAACCAATGAATTAAAGAGGATTTCAACAGGGGAATACTTATCGGAAAAAAATTACTCCCTTTACTCAGAGATAAACAAATCAGACTAAATAAGTTGGAAAGAGTTTCACAAACTCCTTTTGTAAATCAGGAGGAGCTGCTTAAGATAACAACTCCTGATTTAGACATTTTCTTACACAAAGAGTGAGGAAGGGTGAACCCTTAAGCTATATGGGACGGGGTTCATTTTGAGCAACTGCCGTTGCTTTGTAAAATAGTTTACTTTACAATTTGTATTTATAGGAGCCAATCAGATTGCTGTGTTGTGAGTAAATAAATGAAATTGTTGGGGAGTATTGTTTGTAGATTATATATTCAGGTCACTTCTCCCAAGAAATCTTTTAATTTTTTAATCCATGCAGATGTTTGTTTTCAGAAAACTTTCTGAAGTGCATCCCCAGATGAACACTGAAAGCATTCTTAAGTAGCTAAGTTGCTCTTATACAAAATACCTCAAAGCGTCTAAGATAATACATGTGGATTGAAATGCAATCTGCCTCTCACTTCTTCCCAAGATAAGTACAGCCATTGACAAGACCTGGCTTCCTCCTCTTATCTCGCAAACACTTGATACCAGAAACTCTGTGCATGAATAAGTCTTTCAAGATTGTGATGTAAATATATCCGATTAATCACAACAAGGAAAACTGCAACAACTCGTGCTCCCACCCCCCCAAACAACATTGTAAAAATGTTCCTTTGCTTGCAGTTGCATCAAAAATATTTTTTCTTATCCATATTTCCCACTCACGAGTCTGTGCTCACACAGCCCTCAGTCATATACCCATTACATTGATGTGTTTTAATCTATGCTAATCTATTGTAATATTTCCATTTTCATTTTTTAAAGATTATTAACATTAATTTAAAGCAAGACAATATTAAAAACTAGAGACAAAACTGCATTTGGATAATCTATGCAAAAGCTCTAAGCCCATTTCCATTCCTGATGGATTTAGTGACATATGCACCCCCACTACCCCCCAGCGCTAAAATATTTAATTTTACTGAGTAGATCCCCAGGACACGAAGGAAAACCATCAGGTCCATGTTCAAGTTTAATTACTGATTACTGATTTAAACCTAGTCTCAACCCTCCAGTCCCGTCTCTGCCTCAGCTGTAAGAATGAAAGAGAGAGACAGAGAGAAGTGATGGGAATGAGAGGGAAATTAAGATAACAGTGCATGTGCGTGTTTTCAGGGTTTTTAAACTATAGTTTTAGGACGGCCTCTGTATGAAAAAAAATGATGTTACGCCCTGTGTAGGGCAATTTGATAGCACTTTTAAAAAGACTTATGTGATTTGTGAGATCACCAAATTCATCAGTGTTTCTGATTTCCTCAATATCCCTCCAGTCCACAGTGTGGCGCTCTGCTCTCCTTCTGTTGCACTGAGTCAAAGCAGATTGAGATGAGCCTAGTTTTGGCACCTACCATCTGCCCCCCCCCCCCCACACACACACACACACACACACTTTTCACACTATTAAACGTCTATGCATGTGAGCATGTGTGTGTTTGTGTATGTGAGAGTGAGTCTGTGTGTGTGCATGTGTTTGATTAAGCTCCATCTAGCTACCCCTCATTGGTGCCGATGCCTCTGAATCTATTACAATCCCTTCATCACAGGCGCTGCTTCATTTGCATTCCCCAGGCCTTGTTTGAAGAATATCTCAGGTGGGGAAATATATTTTCAGAGTGTCCCTTCTTATAGGTTTACTCAGACTCCAATGGGCTTGAAAAGTTGCAGTTGTACACCGAGGGAGGCATTCTCACCTAATGAAACCCAAGATCAATAGAAATGTTCTCTCTTCTCATATATAGTGTATGTACACAAGGGAAATAAAGCATTATTTTTCATCCTCAAATGTATAATGGATATCATTCTTTATTTAATACTTAGTTCAATTCCACATGTGCCGCAAAGGGGAAATATTTCCTCTGATGATGTCCCTATATTACAGAGAGACGATATATAAGTGGGAACATTAGGTCAGAAGGTATGAGAAAAACTGAGAGTTGCATAACTGAGAAATGACAATCGACTGTGTGGACCATTCACCATCTCACTTAAGCATTACACCACAATACACTCAATCTTATATAATTAAAAAAGCTTAGACATTTACATATTAAATCTGCTCGGCCAACTGCAATCAGACATATTTTAAATCAAGAGCTCAGGTTTTTAAAGAAAAAGGAGAGAGAGCACGTGGAGAGGAGAAAAGAGCAGATAAGCGTAGAGAGGAAGGAAGATGAGGGAGAGGAAGATGAGAGCAGAGCGGGGGAGAGCAGTCACTTCAGGTGCAGCCCTTATCGGCGGCAGAGAGAGGACCTTTCTTATGTAATCTGTGATTTCATTCAGCCTCCGTATCAGATGATTGTCTGGGAGAAGAAAAAGCCATTTTGAGGGGAACGGGCTGCGTGAAAAGGATCGTCTCCCCGGCAGCTCACCCTTCCATGTCGAACCAGCCGCATGGCACCGAAGGTCAGCAGAATTATTGGAGGCGGGGGTGGCTCCGCCAGAGAAGACAATGATATGGCCTTAACCCTCATTTAGAGGTGCCATTTCCCCACCTGACCCCCCTGCTAAAGTGTTATTTTTCCATGTTATGAAATGTGATAGCTCCCTGGTGAAACAGGAGTCTCCAGTTAGGAAGGTAATACTTTGGCGTGCAGCGACAGCGAGACAGGCTCAGCCTCCCCTCTAAATAGGCTGGCTGTGCGGCCTTATTGCTCCGTGCTACGCAGACAGTTCAATCAGGGTAAAACAACGTTCATTTAACCGCTTGGCTAACAGCAGCCAGTGGCACACAGCGGTGCACACAGGAGCCCCGAGATTGCACAGTTAGGGGAGATGATGATAATGTCTTTGTGAATTTCACCCAAACATGTCATTTCAAAATAAGGCTCTGCACAGGGCTGTGTTAAGTGTCATAACCTGTTGTTTTGAGTTCCTGCTTTCTTTCTTTCTCCCCCACACGATTGAGGTAATATATGTGGGATTGGTTTTTGGTACAGGTGAAAATATATTTATTTAACACACAGTCAATAATTAATGAGGGATCAAATGCAGCAGTGATTAAGAGGTCTATTTCTGCATGAGCTGAAGATCATGTTTGAAATACTTGTCCGGCAATTACTATGTCAACTTTTACATGTGGTGTGGTATTAATAAATAAGGTGGGGAAAAAAATCATAAATGGCTAATGCTTCATTAATTTCACAATATATTTTCATTAATGTAAAATGAATTTAGATGGGGTCTGAATTATTCAGTTTTCAAAGCATGTGCAATATCATATGTAAATCAAATGTCAAGGAGATAAAGCATCTAATCACTTCATGGAAAAGGTTGCATGTGATAATGTTTCTATTAATACGAGTTCAAATTACTTCATTCATGAAGAAAAAGTGCACTGTTATGAAATGCACTCCTCGCTGTAGTTTTGAAACAAGTTTGTGACTTATGTAAAGAGAAGAAGGGATCACATGCAACGAGGTATTGATTGCTGTGCATGCTGTGACGAGCGAGCTGCTATCAGAAGAGAGGTGAGTCAGAGGAGGGGGTGCAACAGAGGAATGTACAGTACATCAGTCTACTCTCAGCAGCTCCACCTAGGGGAGCAGAGAGGAGCCTGACTGCCTCCACCTCACGACCGAGGATATGTTTTCACTCCCTACGGATATAAACAAATATGTGTGATGGTTTGCTGGGACTTGCTCGAACTCCAGCAAATCATTCCTGATTATTTGTCACTAATCACTGCTTTGATGTGAGGCGGGAAGACACATGGCTACAGGGTCCAGTCTGACACAAGACCTTGGTTTTGGGATAATGGTGCCCAGAGGGCCGTGGCACAGGGTAGAGCCGGGGGTCAGAGGAACAGGCAGATTAAGGAGGAGAGGTGTTGAGTTTGTCACCTCGGGGCCTCCACCCACACAAGGAGAAGACGCTTACACCAGGCCCTGCCATCATTCAAAGCAGATGGCATTTTTTTTAATGTGTCAGGGCTTATTTTTGGGATGCAGCCTCTGGCAGGCCCCGGATAGACTAGTTATTAGGCATGTACGCTTATAATTTAGCCAAACCACAGAGGGTTTGGACACAAACCCTGAAGCCTCAAGCTGAAACACTTCCCCTCTCTCCTCCCTCTTTTCTCTGCCTTCATGTCAGAGTATTGAGCGAAAGAAAAGGAGACCGAGATTGTGAGAGGGGTTTTACACACACACAAAAGCCAATGCAGTTTTGCCTAGCACAGAGCAGCATGCCTACAACTGTGAACTACTTTTATGTAGTATGATTTGTTAAGATTATTTAAGGAAACCAATTTAAGTCGGATGCATTTGCAACTTTTAAATGCAACCTCTGCTAACGTTCAATGAACGCACAGTCATTGATCAAAAAAGCCCTGACAAATGTACAAGGCATCTGCAGGGCAAGACGACCTGCTGCACTAGCACTGGAATCTAAATCCACACACTGACATGTCACAACAGCACTCAAGCAAACACACACATGCATCAGGACTGCAAAGAGATAATTAGCAAGCACAGCTGACTCCTTGAATTGTCCTCCGTCCTCCCCCCATCGTTTCCCTGCTAATAGGGGCGTGAGTCCCACTTATTAGATGTGATTATCCACCGAGGGCTGTATGTAGATTAGCTTTATTACATCCCTCAACCAGCTTCTCTGCTATTTAGACAGAAAATGTAATTCAATGATGTAACTTAGATATAAATCTGCATTTACAGGGCAAAGTCCCACTCCAGCACTGGTTATGACAGGTTGGCTGATTAAACTATCAGGCTGACAAGCCCAGCAGCCACACAAGAGGACAGGCAAAAGTACAAAGTCCCTCTTATTATAGAAAATCCCCCCGAATAGCCAATGGTGAGGATATGGTAATGATGTGGTACCTCTCCATCAGGTCTCCAACACACACACACACACACACACACACACACACACACACACACACACACACACACACACACACACACACACACACACACACACACACACACACACACACACACACACACACAGGCTGAGAAATGCACATATAAGTGGAGCAAAGTACATACAAAGAATAAAAGAATAAAAACAAACATACACACACAAATATATATTATATATACCCTAAACAATATGTAGCCGTATTTATATACGAGTGTGTGCAGACACACACACTCACAGACACACACACACACTTATCTCTCCAATTCCCTTATCCAGCTGAATATGATGACTGGCTTTTGGAATGACCTCCAGGCAGAGGACAAGGCCTTATTCTGCTGCTCCCTCCCCTTCCCCTCTTCTCTTTCTTCCTCCCACAGAATGAATCTAAAAGATTGGTGACCTTGCTCTGGGTATGTGAGGGAAATGAGCTACATCTTGTCACAGACTGAACAGGCCATTTGAAACCTGGTTTGTTGGCTTGAAAAGGGCCAGCGATTGTGGAGCTGATAACTGGAAGGGGTGTGAAGGGGTGGCTTTTATTCAGAAAATTAAAAGGCAGGCCTGATGGAAATATGTCGGCACTGGCGTTAAGCATATCGTTGCAGGACGCTTATCGAGTGAGCATCTCTACAGCAAGAGAGAAGGGGCAGACAGTAGCCGTGAATCCATACTCTGCTGCTGGCAAGTTGTAGGCACAAAACAAAAACAACCAGTGAAGCTTCTCAACAGCCCTTATGCCAATAACTGGGAATATGTTAATGATTTTCAGGAAGCAAATTAACTCCAAGGGTTTCTTACGAATGTGCCATCTCTGAGATAGGATTTAAAATTCATTATCTGCACAGTTATCAAAATCCGTGCTATGGTTCAGACAGACACACAACACCCACAAAGTCTGGAAACAAGCACAAATGAGCAAACTCGCCTGTTTTTCTAGCGAGATTGTGTGTGTATGTGTGTGTGTAAGGAGCTCTCCAAACAAAAGCTGGCATCTCCCATGGCCTGCACAAATGTTTGTGTAATGTAAACCGCCATATAGGAGCATCTAATTAGGGGTGTCAGGCTGCATGTGGCTGAGAAATCTCAGCCAACTGTCAGCCGATTCAGATCGCTTCCAATCAGTGGGGAGACGAAAAGAGAAGAAAAGGAAGGAGAGGATGCAGCAACTGGGAACCAGGGACCCGAGCGGGGGGCAATTAACAGCCAAGGTGAAGCCACTCATTGTCGTCAAAGAGACTATGCTAGCCATGCATGTTAGACTCCTACCCTCCCTGTTACTTTGCCAGCATCCGCTGGCACATTTGTAATTAGGGTGGAAATGCAGAGCAGTGCTGCATGGCCCAGTGCTGCCTTAAATGACACATGGAGGCAGTGCAGTAATACTGTAAGCACACATCCACAGAGTGAAGTAGGTCTTCAGTTGTTAAGGGAGTGGATAACTGTGCAGGCCTGGCTGGAATGCCACAGTGGGTGAAACCCAGAGAAAGGTCACGGTAACCCAGCATGGGTTGGGTGTCGTTCTCATTAAAAACCTAAGCTTTGTAGAGAGGAGAAGATGCTCTGTCACGGCACCAGGTACGGGTGAATCCTTCCTCTTAGAAGGCCATGGAAACACATGGTAACACTCGCTAAACATAGAGACCTTCAAAAAGAGGAAAATATGACTTGAAAGGCTGGGGCAAACACGGGCCATGAAAGGTAAGAGGGAGAAAAACAAAAAAGGGTGTTTCTAAACCATCTCCCTTGGCGTTGATGATTAGTGGGTGAAAACTGTGTGAGGAATGCAGTGTTTTTTTTCTACCTAAAGCCATGATTTGCTTTGCATAAACAACAACAACAACAATAGCAGGCAGGTTCTTCTGTAGAAGCCACACAATGAGCTCAAGGGTTCCTCATAACATCTCATTATAGTTAATGAGCGCTGTGTGTTTACAATGTGTAGCTCTATAGAGCTAGCAGTGTTTACCCATCCCCTCCTCTCAATGGAGATCACTCAGCACACCCTAAAACAAAGGAGGATTTGTTTAGCCATGGGCTGTGTTTCTTCCCCTCTGGATCATAGGGCTCAATCTAGCAGGCACAGGCTGTTAGCACTATCTCCCAAATTCATCACAGCTACCATGGAATCCCCAAATATACACTGGGTTACAAACCCACATAATTAAGTTAGATTAAACTCTAAACACAATGTGTACTGTACCTCTGACAAAAAGACATATTCCTAAAGGGACATCTGAACCGAAACATCCACAAAATTAAAGTATATTATCTTCAAAACAACAAAGGAGTGCAGGGAAGCTTGTCTTTTATCTATTGGCTCGGTTCAGCTAGATTGAATCAGTCACAGCAAACTCCCCCAAGACCAACAGAGGTCTGGAGGGCTGCACAGCCCACATCTGGATGTCCTGTCAAAGGCTTGCCATGACTACACACACAGTGAAAGAAGTGTGAAAACATGTAATACAATCTGCATTCCTCTCTTACTGGAGAATCTGACAATCAAGTCGAGAACTCAGGAACCAGGACCACCAGACTGGGCACAGATGAAGGTTTTGATCGGATCATCTATTTCTTTGACTTTGGCTGTCAGAAGATTGAACAGCTCTTCTGCCTTCCTTCCACATACCTATGTAATTAAGGGAGTAGGACAAAACCAGAAGAGGGGCAAATTAAACACATAAAATGTTCCCAGAACATCACATCTGCATCAATACAACACATACCTCACTGCATCAAACGCCTATCCACTAATTAAGAGAATAATTATCAGCACCTAAGATCCTTGCGTAAAAAGCTGCAGGAGAGTTCTGCATGGTAGTCTCTTCTCTTAATCAGTGTGTTAGGAAGCATGGCAATTGAGAGGCTGATTGAGTCCTGTGTTGAGGGTGTGTTAATCTCTGATTAACATCTGCGTGTGATCTCGTGGAAGTATGGCACCAGTGAGCCCTATGTTCACACAGGGCATGAAATATCCAGGCGTGTAATAACATTTTATTTACAAAGGGCCCACTGGGCACAATGCATGCCAGCACTGTCAAACCGAGCTCGGTGCAATTCACTTGAATGCAATATATTACCTTGGCAATCCAACTGGGGGAAGGAAAAGGGAATGGCTTTAGTCACACTGGGTTATTAGGAGCTGGGAGCTGATGGATACCTGGAAGGCAAACCTAATCCAGCACTCATCGGCCCCAGTGAAGAACAGCAGGGTACCTACAAAAGCGGGAAGACGAGGCGTGATGAGGACCATACGGGACGGTCCCATTTGACCCAAATCCTTTCATTCGTCTGCGGAGAGACCTGCATCACATCCCCAGCGAGTGCCGGAGCAGGACTGTATTTCAGGGAGGAATGCGAGGTATGCAGACCACAACGCCCATCCACTCCTCTTAAATCAATGGTGCATTTAGCCAGAAACCCGCTGGATCAAAATCAATAAAACACACTATTTCAGCACACAGCAGGGGAAACAAACACATACCAAACACTAAATCATTAGCATGTGGAGTGACAGCAGTGTATGGAAAAGTAAATGTCCACACAACATGTTGGCCACAGTGCGTTCAATGTTCAATAAGAAGAAAATATTTTTGGTCATTACAGTTCATGACTGACAAGTTTCTTGGACTGATATTGTGGGGCCAACATTTCCATTTGATGTACAGTGAAAATACAAGGTTCCAGGTATAACAGTGCGTCCATATAGAATGCAATGAACAAACAATCGCACAATATATGAAAATATATGGCTCAATTCATATTCATTGTTGCTATGAACTGACAGCTTATCTGAATAATCTCCACTTTATGCAAGTTGGAAAATATCACCCATGGGCTGACCTATTGCACCCTTGGGGCGTGGAAGAAGCACATCATTTATCTAGTATCTTGAATATCCAACATGGTAATCCCAGAACAATATTCTTGGTCAAAATGCTAATTCCAATCTGTATAAAAAATGTGACACCAAAGAAAATATTTAGCCGATGTATCCAAGTTTATACTGAAACATATATTTGTAAAATTGAAAATCTACATTTACACAATTTCTTTTTTTTTTTTTTTTTTTTTTTAAACGTACACATGTACATAAATGAGACTATAACGGTAATGCACAATTATTTGTTTATAAAAAAAAAAACTTTGCAGGATAATAAACATGAGATCTATTTATATAACATTTATGTATGTTGGTTTAAGTATCAACAATGGACCAGTATAAACAAACCCTTTCAAGCACGAGTCCAGTCATTTTAGGTATTCTATGCTGTCTTTCTCCCTTTAAGAATTCTCTTATAATGAATATATGCAAAAGTCCATTAGAGCATAAAAACACAGACACCAAGACCTCGTTTCCCTTTTCCACAACATGAAAAAAAAAGAAAAAAGAAAAAATACACACGCTACCAGCATCGCTTTCAATGAGAGCTACGCCTTTCAAACTGCTTTGGTGTCCTACAAAATTACCATATGAGAAGCTATTTACGACTCGACAAAATTTCTGTGTGTTTCCATGAGAGTTCAGTCCGTTCCTGTGATGGAACAAAATGAAAAGCCTGCCTTACTTGTTGCACGCAATTAAGCCCCTGCGAAAAGACAGTCGGGGCAGTTTAACATTTCATAGGGCTGTAATTATTCTTTAACTGTTAGAAAGTGTTGTCCCCTAGGAGCCAATTACTTGAAAAGCGCTCATCACACACAAGATATATACAAACAAATCCTTCAAGCACAAAGTAAATGTTTAAACATTAAAAGGGATGAGCGGAGGAACCCATACCAATCAGTTTTGGTAGGAGCTAATTACTAATAAGAGCAGCAACCCCGTTGTGTTAGATAATTATGACGCCAACTTGCACCTCAAACACACAGAGCCCTGGCTGGCTGGTGTACCATGGGTCCTCACCAGCACGGAATAGACTGCAGAGGCCAATTGGATGGACACTGAAAGTTATTGGTATCCCTATTTCAACACATGTAGAGGAATATTCATGGTTATAACACACCCACATCTTAATCTCATTTTTATTTTTACTTAAGCTAAAAGAGAATCAGAAAAACAACAGAAAATGTCTCCTGTAGCAAAAATAAAGAAACTCAAATCTCTATTTTTGTAAGCAATGTGTGGAAGAAACAAACTGTCTTTTAATGTGCTAACTTCCTTCACTACTCATGTACATGTCACTTACTATGAAAAACTAAATGCTTTTAAAAAACAATTCTGAGAACTGAATTGGGCTGGACGCCACCCTGAGTGAATTACATCACTTATTTTTAACTAAAATAAAAACTTAAAGAGTCAATATTAGCTTAAGTGACTTAGATGGATAATTCCTCACTCCAGCAATCATATTAACCTCCACTTACTCTCTACATCTGCTTGGCCTGTTGTTTGCTCATCCAATCAATCTCTTTCAGCCTTGTTCTTTAATGTCCTACCACGTTTGGCCATCTCTAAATATCCGCTAATGCCTGGGAAACATCAGGCCCTCAATGATAGCACTGTAAATGTAATTTATTTCTCACTCATGCAAGCACTTGAGCTAAACGATTATGGCTACTGAGGAGCGGCACACTATATAAGATAAATATTGATTGACTGGATGGTTTGTTAGCTACAGTGAGGAATACGGTCTGAGTGAGGAGAGGTGCCTGTAAAAATGGGGTGGTGGGAGTCTCAAATCGTCTCGTGCCAAAATAAAGAATAGGCTGGCTCGGCCACAAGCGAAGTGAAGACTTTCAGATCTAATAGCAAACAGATTATTTATCTGTGCGTGCGTGCGTGTGTGTGTGTGTGTGTGTGTGTGTGTGTGTGTGTGTGTGTGTGTGTGTGTGTGTGTGTGTGTGTGTGTGTGTGTGTGTGTGTGTGTGTGTGTGTGTGCGTGTGTGTGTGTGTGTGTGTGTGTGGTGTTGCTCATTTATACGTAGCAACAATGTGCTACAAGCCATCTGACATCCTTTTCTGTCCTGTGTGTGGACACATCCAGGTTAATTAACACATGACGCAGTAACAGCGAGCAACAAATAACTGGACTGGCTAGACAATCTAATAATTTTATTTTGTTTTTCCATATTTTGTAATGATTATATTCTATCACATATTGAGCATGTTTAAATAAGAGAATATTTTAAATCACTTGTGTTTTTAGACATGTGACCAGTTGTAAATATAATTTTGTAAATCTTTGAATAATGGTTGACAATAACAGTTCAAATAAGTGTGAGCACTGCAGCTCATTTTAGTTTTTTTGTTATAGAAGACAAAGTAATTAGGTTCCTTTTCTCAATAGAATTATGTTGCTTGTGACATTTTTTAGCAAGTAATTGGGGATACATTTCAACACTGAAAGGTGAGCTACACAGAAAAATAATTACACTTATTAGATTCTAGATGTGTGTGTGTGTGTGTGTGTGTGTGTGTGTGTGTGTGTGTGTGTGTGTGTGTGTGTGTGTGTGTGTGTGTGTGTGTGTGTGTGTGTGTGTGTGTGTGTGTGTGTGTGTGTGTGTGTGTGTGTGTGTGTGTGTGTGTGTGTGTGTGTGTGTGTGTGTGTGTGTTCTGTTCTGCTGTAAATGCCAAAAATGTAGTTATCAAAACAGGACAATAGAACAGTTTGAGATGACCTCTGAATTCTTGCTGATATGTGAGTTGAAAAGATCTCTCTCTCTCTCTCACTCGCACACATAAATAGACTTTGCCTGCCTTGTTTCATCGTCCTTGACATCATATTGTAACAGCATCTCCAGAGGCCCAGGCATAACCTCAAAATCCTGTTTAGCCAAATTAACATTATGACTCGGATCGCAATGCAGCAAACCCGTTGTGATGTAATATACCAGATGGGCTGCTCTGAAAATACGATCAGACATACAGCCTATCTAAAATTATTGCTGTCCACGTGTTTCTCAGCATTATGATGTGTGTGTATATGTGAGCGTGTGGAGGTGCTTGTGTAATTTGCATAGTGAGCAAATGCATCCTCATTCTGTTTGGAGTGTGCACTTGTGTTTATGTGCGTGTCAGAGACTGTCAAACTTCCTCTTTTCCCTCACCCTCAATTATCACTAACACAAGCATATATACGCACCTTACACAGGAATTTTCCAGCACTGTAAACAACATTGTGTTGTTGACGAGCGAGACTGACTGAAAGAGAAACAAAGCTGTCTCAAATCCCATTTGGGCTGAGAGGCGGCCCATATGGAAAGTTACCAAATAGTGCTAATACTGCTAATAGGATGTTCCACTCTAAATAGGAGCTCATGTTAATACCCAGATTTTCATTCATGCTGGAAATTGTAGTTTTAAATTACAGTTTAATGCTTCAGATTTTTAATAAAAAAAAGCCCCTCAAAAAACCTTCACAGCAACACAAAAATTACCACAGCCTCTGAACAGAGCCTCAGCCTCCCATTGTCAGCCAATTACTATGCAATCTCTTTCTTATGACTGAATAGCTCACTGTTAGCAAATAATGAAAAGGCAATTATGGCAAAGCTGTGTTCATATTACCCTCTTCATTTTATGCAGGCTGTAATTATTGTCAATCCTAGAGGCTTACTCTACCATGTAAGAGGCAGCAGGGAAGAAAATGGAGTGGGCTGGTGCATGGCAAATTGGAAATGTCACAGCTACCTTTTTATCAGCACCACTAGACCCCTTTGTGCATGTGTGAATTCACGTACACGTACATGTGCACATGTGCACCAGCACTGCAAACATACATGGTTATGGCTACATAGGTGTCCATTAGCACACGCGTGCACACACACACACACACACACACACACACACACACACACACACACACACACACACACACACACACACACACACACACACGCACGCACGCACGCACACACACACACACACACACACACACACACACACACACACAGGGAATACATTTATTTACACATTACCACACACATATTTACTCCCATCATTACCAATCATAAATTCACCGGCGGAGGGGGGGGGTAGTAAAAAAAAATGCACACGCAGCACACGCAAAACGATGTGTGTTTTGCAGACTCTTCACCTCAAGCTGTTACTGTAGCTTAAGTACAACGCTAGCGGGTGAAGAAATAAATAAATAAACTGGATAGATGAAGCGGGTCTGAGAAAAACACACACACGCACACACACATATTCCTTTTGTTCTTTCCTTTTTTTTCCCCCTGAAAACAATGATTCCCCGAAGACTCTTGGTTTTCTTTCCCTGCCAGTGTCTGTCTAACAGCAAAGTGGTGGATATATTCCTTTTGCCTTGGCCCTCATTAGCTGTCTCCATGCTGTTCAGTAATAGGGAGTGGCACATAAATGATTCCCTTTATAGAGTTTGATGTGCCACACTGAGAGGACCACAGCCCCCGTATGGACAGCACCCCCCGTCAACCCCTTCACTACCACCGCCCCCACCACCACCCCACCCCCCACCCACCCCCCCAGATGGAGTGCACATGGGGGGAGGCAGGGCTGGAAGAGAGAGTGCTGTGTGACACGCATGACAAACACCTCAGCCTATGTCGGTGCTAATTCTAATGGGCGGCGCTGACCCTTAAAGAAAAAAACATTTCATCAATGTTTCCCTAAGTGCCACTAGCAGAGGTACATAATTAGGGTGGGACATCAATAAAAGGCCCACGCATGGGCATGACTGTGGCACACATGGCACCAGGCGCAGGGACGGTGAGATGGAAATACAGAAGGCGGTATACGGGTATACAGGCAGGAGGTGCAGCGAGGAGAGATCTTTTGTCAATACTCTTGCATGCATCCCTGACAAATCAAAGTGAATAAACAATGTCGTGATTCTACCGTACCTTGACAGGCGAGAGGCAGGTCTACTAACACGATTCTGACGGCAGACTTTTCAAGGTCAGCCTTTAAGCTTTTTTAACTGCACTGTTTCAAGCTCTGCACCAAATTCAACTTGACACTCATATACCTGGCAAGCACATTTATAATATATTTTTTTTGAAAGTTATTTTCTCCTTTCTCTTTTTTCCCCCCACTTCGTCCCACAGAAGCAGGTGCTGCTCCTTTTGTGTTTAACAAGATTCTTGAAAGTGTGCATGAGGGAAAAGTGCATTTCTTAAAGGAAGGCGTTGCACTACACGAGGCTGTCTTCCAAACGCGCTTTTCAAATGGATACTGAAGCCTGTCACAGTCATATTACTTTACCTCTAACATAATAGCATCGTCTGGTGCACTCCAACACAAAAGACAGCCAGGGAAACATCACAACAGGATCAGGGAGAAGAAAAGCCCTCTTTTAACTTTCAAAACTCCTTAAGTTCTCCGAGCACACAGTCTTCGGTGTGCCGCTAGCTTACGGTGGTGTGTTTGCCTGCTGCTTAGAAGAAGGGTGGAGAGAGAGGCAGTAAAAACAATGTAGTCATTACAGCTCACTTGAGTGTCATTTTGGCAGGCAGCGTTATATCACTGCTTGACTTCAGATGTGTAACTGAAATCACTCCTGTTGTCTTGTGGCCTGCTGGCTGTTAGGTAGAGTTACATGGCACACAAACAAACCAAAAAGATGCCAATTTACTTCCCGACACTCTTCTCCATATTTGAAAATTTTGAAAGCAAAGTGTTTTGATTTTCGCCAAGCACACAAGGTGACAGGATATGATGGCAGAATACAGTGATCAATCACAGACATTTTGTGGAGGTTGCTCCGTTCTTTTCAGATACATAGCTCAACCCAAAACAACAGCACAAACAGTGAGAGCTGCTGCAGTAACTAGACCTACAACAACACCAAAGTGATTCGTGAGAACAGGATATTGAGCCCGTGTGACACACTCTGTGCATGTGTGTGTGCTTCATAGAGATCCCGGATTTGATGTCATGATTGTGACAGAATTTTGAAGATAGTGGCCTGTGTGTTCGTCACTTCAGTTTGATGTGTCTCTCTTACACACACAATGACACGCACACACTTTCATACACACCTTGTGAGCCCTGGGGTTCAGTCATCCTCCCCATCTGTCCTGGAAAAGCTGTAAATAAGCCAAAGGAGGGAGAGGGAGAGGGAGAGGAAGAGAGAGGGAGAGGGAGAGGGAGAGAGAGAGAGAGAGAGAGAAAATGAATGAGAAGGCAGAATAATACCCTTCATCCCTCAAGCCGTCCGGCTGAAAGAAATTATTTTCTGCAATAACAGGTAGTGTTAATCTGTGGAGGCCTGATGATATGTGAATAACACAAAATGACCAATTACACTAAACATGCCAGCTTTAATTTCCTGCCTCTGAGGACAGTAAATAAACATGGCATCCACCAAGGCGCAAGTGGAAAGTGCTCTGCTATCAAAGCCATCCCCGAGTTATTTTCTTTGATTAGCTGCCAAGGCCCAGATACCCCGCCTGTTTCCAGTCATTTGAGGCGTTCAAAATGAAATTATAGAGCATCTCTTCGAGATATTAGTGTTAAAGAGCAAGTAGCCCATGGCTACAGTAATCCCCTGTTAATCCTGACCTAATGAGACCAAGCATGAGAGAAGGGGAAACACAGGGTTAAATGGCTTTAGTGGGACTTACTGAAGTGGTTTAAGCTTTCTTAAAGGGCAAAATATATATATATATATATATGTATATATATATATAAAACAGTATGTTCACAATATGTCAAGTCAGTGAAAGTGAAATAGTGGTAACATGAAAAAAAAAAAAACAAGACAAGTAAGTGCGCAATACAAAATCAAATGAGATGAAAAGATCAACATCTATTATGCTCTTGATCTTGATTCACTTTCATATTTTTATTCTTCCATCTGTATCTTCTCAATTGTATTGAAATACAAACATGGAGTATAAATAAACAGAAATATGGTTAAATGAGCAAAAAATATATAGGTATTATATTAGTGGTAGCCTGTCATGATGCAAATCTTAAAGGGTAGTTACAGGCTGCCTAAAAAGTACAAATATTACAATACCATGAAAATACGATGGTGACCAGCATATGTCACATACACTGAATGATAGCAAGTTTATTTATTCTTGCAACCTTGTATTACCTTAATAAACTAACAGAAGTGTGTTTAATGTATCTCCCCTGGGGAACATAGCTCACTACCTGGGAATTTACTGTACAACAGCTAACAAATCAAAGTTTTATGTTCAGCTGAGGGTTTGCTTAATGTTAGGTAAGAGTCACAGATGGGGTTCAAGGCCAATCAAGAGACAGTACTGTTTGAGAGTCATACAAGATGTACCATTAAATGCTACATATTGTCTTGTTTAGAGCTCGACATGAGGGTCTGTAATATTTGAAAAATACAAATTGTATTTGGTTCAGCAAAAAACAATAACAAAAAACTTCTGTCGTGAAACCTCTTTAAACTTAATCTGTACTTGAAATAACACTTTGGGCAAAAGCCTTAATTGCTGTTTGTTTTAGAGCCACAACACAAGGCATCTCTACTGTATACTGCATTAAAAAAAAAAGAAGAAAAAAAAGATTTACACTCACAAGTAATCAGATTATAAAACAGAGCTGGGATCACAACATTCATCCCTAAATGAATTATTCATATTCAGAGTAAATGCTTTCCCCTTTAAGAGTATATTTTTAGATGTAGCCTCAGTTCAAAACCAACCTGTTCCGACGGTGCTCTAATAAACTCGGTGACACAGTAATAAGGTACAGTGGAGTGTCAGCGGGGCGGCAACACTCATCCAAAGGTAACACAGCACTCAGCACCCAAATCAGTGGGGCACTTCCTCCTCACCCCTCTGATCTTTAATAGACACTAATCAGATGTGGGCCTGGAGAGAGAGAGAGAGAGAGAGAGACAGTTTCAAATTTGAAGAAGTCCTTTGTTGAAGAACTATTTGCTTTTTCACATGGACGTGCTGTTTTTACAGAGCAAAACTGAACAAGCCAACAAAGACACAATAAGTAAAACAAATAACAACACTGCCAAACATGAATGCAGCCAATCAAAAATGAAGAACTAATAAAGTATGTCACCCTGGACAGGCACAAAACCTCATTCATACATCAAATGTTATTTTTAAAAGCCTCTATGTTGTTTGTCATTTTCAAAAAAAAAAAATTGATTTAATAGACTTGCAAAGCATGGTGAAAATGTAATGGATAAACCTAATATAACGTCTTCGCCTATTATAGTTCAAGAAATGTGATGTATATATTAAAAAATAGGGTTCTTTCAAAAAAATGTGAGACCAAATCGATTCAAAACCTCAGTATGTTTTAAACTGACAAAAACAGAGACGTACACAGAGAGAACGAGTGAAAGCGAGACAGCGAGAAAAACATGAAGCTTTTAAACCTGAGATTGAGCGCAGTCTCCATCTTTCAAGAAATCATAAATTAATCAGCAGGCGGTGAATATGTCCAAACAAACACATGAAAGTTAGATGCTGCTCGTGTGTGTGTGTGTGTGTGTGTGTGTGTGTGTGTGTGTGTGTGTGTGTGTGTGTGTGTGTGTGTGTGTGTGTGTGTGTGTGTGTGTGTGTGTGTGTGTGTGTGTGTGTGTGTGTGTGTGTGTGTGTGTGTGTCTGAGCTGGGAGGGTGCACATATAGAAGCTGTGTCTGATCCTTGACTTGTAATTAAGCTTATAGCTCTACACAGTTGCATGCACATACACACAGTTAATCAGTCACAAGTGCGCACACACACACACACACATTCGGAGTTAATAGGTCAAACATAAACTCACAGTTAGCAAAATGAAAGACCACACTCTTTGTCTCTCTTACTTTCTCACACACACAAACACATACACACACCGAGGGCATGTGCCCACATCTAGGACTGTCAGATTAGAGAGGGTCCTTAATTTGTGTGACTCACTAGAGTTTCGCTGGCTAATGAGATTGGGCTAATTGGTATCGTTACTGTAATCTCATGAGGCGCAGGACAACACGTTTAAACATATACCCACTGATCGCACTTAAAACCTGCCAGTGATGCTAAAGGTCATTAGCGGCTGTGTTCATTTCCAAAGCCATGCGATGTAATGGGGAGGGGAGAGCATAAAACACTGTGGAAGTTCACCAGGGTTAAAACATTCATTTGCTAATTCCAGGATGCATGTTGGCAAAAGAAAACATGCTGTAATTACACAGGAAAAAAACAGAACAAGCTCAAGTAACACTCTTAGACATAACCATGGTTCACACTGTGCAACTCATTTTCCAGGCAAATTAAAGCATATGTCGTTGCACCGAAACCTCATTTATTTCAAAGTTAAATTGAGTTTACCATTTAAAGAGAAACCACACATTTTTCTTTTCATTAAAAGGCCAAATCTGCCTTAAAACCAAAGCTGTACATCTAATCACTTCTCAGCAGATTTTCAACAAATCTGCACAGTAATACACTTGTGACTAAAACCACGGGGCAACAAATACAATCAGATCCAAAGATTCAGTTTATTTGTGTGCACGCTAACTACTATAAGGCTCAAGATTACATCAATGGTCATATCAATAGGAAAGGGGCTCAAATGTTGTATGATTCTCGTGTACAACAAAACATCCTACCATTTCAAGACAGCCCTCTCTGATAAAAAAAAAAAAAAAAAAAAAAAAGAGAAAAAGCTAAAAACATGCAGGGCAGCGATCAGCTTCATAAAATGATTAACCTCTTACCTGAAAACAAGAAATCCAGATTACTTACATCAATTCTGGTGCACCAAGAAACTAGTCTGGTCTCAAGTTTGGTCTTGTAATAAGACAATGAGAAGAAGGAATACGGGTCGGGCATCAAACTGGTTTTTGCAAACAAGTCCATGAATATGCTCTCAGCATGTGGTTAAAACAACTATTCATTTCACACAACTTGGCTTCTTTCTGTGCGAGTAAACCACAGTAAGCCTGCTGCTGTAGGTATAAGGGATATTCTGCCTTCACCCCGGGTCAAATGGGTCAAATGCAGAGCTGAATTTCCCTTCGGGCGTTGTTAAAGTATAACGTTACAAGCTTAACAGCTATTAAAAATTCATCACTTCATATATAAATACATATCTTTTATTTTATTTATTCCCAGGCCCTAATATAATGAATGTAGAGCAAGGCCATCAGCATAAGTAGGCTATCCGTCTCGCTTTTGGCTCGGGCCGGGGGGGAATGGCATGAGGCTGACAGAGTGAAACAAGAACAGTAGCTAATGTTAGCACTAATGTTAGCATTAGTATTAGCATGGGCAATAGAGATGAATGGAGCGCCTGGCAGCCAGGCATCGTCTGTCCACAACCAGAGACAGGTGGGCCCTTAAGCCCGGCTTCAGGTTACTAAGACCAGCCACAAAGTGCGTCAGAGACTCACAAACGCACATATTAATACACACACTGGGCTGATTTGTTTATACTGAGCTGTTTCAAGACATCAGACACATCCCGTTGATTCTTTTCAACAAAAGTGCGACGATTTGTCGTCGTCGTCTGTTTTTCTGTAATCATTCTGGATGCTCTTATCTCAGCCACGTTTCCACTTTTCATCAGAGCAAAAAAAATTAAATGCGGCGTTTTCACTGTGCAGGGAGCAGCAGACGAGCACTATTTTGCATGTGTTTCAAGGCTTTTGTGATGCTAAAATATGTTGGGGAAGTTTGCTTTAGCACTGTGGGGGGAAACTAAGCTCTGCCACCTGTTCGCCAGATCCAGAGGCTCTATTGAATATTCTTATAACCCCCCACCCACCCACCCACCCCCCTTTGCAAAAAAAAAAAAAAAAAAAAAAAAAAGGGGGGGGGGGAATCAAAGCATTTCCTGGCTGCCTGTGGCACAGCTTCTGAGGACTGCCCTATTTTTAGGTTTTGACCTAAAGCTGCAACCCTCTCTTCTAACCTCATAACTGTGGACCAAGACGTTGCCGGTACAATAAAAAACATGGTTATTTGACGATTCGATCCCTGACTCATTCTGGCAGGTGACAGTGACAGACCTACAAAGTTAAGGGACAGATTATAAGCAACTACTGTAGATTGTATCTTCAGAAAAAAAAAAAAGATGTCGGGTTTAACAAGTCTAACTCGACTGAGCTCTAATCAGCTGATTGTTTTCTTATATTGTAATTGTTATATTACAATCAAGCCATTCAATCACGACTTTCACAGGCTTTCTATCCCCCCCCCTGCTTCAGAAAATGTTTACTAAGGGATCTGGGGAGAGATGCCGTGTTTGCCTTGCAATCAGATCTGAGCTGGAATGTGGGCTGGAGGAAGGCCTCTCTTCCTGCCCTGCTGCCTGGTAGCTGGCTGGCCAGTGTTGGGTGGATAGATGGGACATAAGGACTTAGCTCGGAGTGCTATTTCTAAACCCCCTCCCCTCCGCCCAGAAACACACGCACACTCACACTTACCTCCCCACCTGTTTCCCCGACTCTGCATCAGGATGAGTCCTTAAACAAACTCCCTCAAGTTCCGTCTCCAGAGGAACGTCCCGAAATAAAGCTTGGCTGCCATAAAGCCAATATGAGTTTTACTGGATGTTCATCCTCAGCCTACAGAAATAGAGAACATAGTTACACAAAGTTCACACTCTGATCTTACACACATACGAGACTGGCCATCTCCTCTTAAAGTAAAGCATATCTCATGGATGGAGATATGATAGCTACTGTCTCAAGACACACTGTACAGCAGCCATCGACAGGCAAATGATGTTCACGTGCAATGTGCAACATAAAGAGGAAAGGAGGATGTGTTTTATACTGTACTATAGTTGATCCTACAAAAATAATATTCCGAACAAATGCTTTTAATTTCCAAGAAACAGTCCCTTGGAGATGTTTCATTCACTGCCTACTTTTTGGTACCTATTTTGCTTTTATTTTATTTTTTTACTAAGATTTTATTAAGTCTAACTTCTCCATAGCAGTGCTAATCTGTTTAATCCCTTTTTTTTTTCTTTTTTTCTTTTTTTTTTTACAACTGTCATGGCTAAAGGTTTTAAAAGGATCCAACATCCTCACAAGTGATGACTGAAACTGAAGGAGCGACACAGAGAAAACAAGTCTGGGAGAGTGAGAGAGAGAAAGGAAGGAGAAACAGGGAGAAAGGGAAAATGAGACTAGTTGTAAAAGCCTGTGCTTGTTAGCGCTGTGTCACACGAGCGTCCATATATCATCCCCGGGTCTGTCACCTGACCCCGACGTGTCACAATCCCCGGACTGTCCCCTCAAACACGAGCCTTCTCTGGTAACCCCTGGGCCCTCTGTGCACCGGCCTCCCCCAACTGCCAGTGAGTGTTAGGCAGTACTTTACAGCCTCTGAAAGGAGGCTAAAGACCGCTGAGGATTGAGATGAATTACAGCCGGGGGAGCTCCTCTAACGAAGGGCGTCCAAATTTACAGCTTTGCCAGCTTTCTTAACTTCATGGATGGAGATAAAGCAGGTCTTGGTTTTGACAAAGCCCCACTAAGAGCACGAGGAGGGGGAGCAGAGAGAAGGAAAGCAAGGCAGAGAGAAAGGAAGATGAGGCTTAGCTTCTAAAAGAGAACCTAATGAGTGAAAATATATGAAGCAGAATGCCCCTTGTTATTCTCTCCCCCAACAAGAAAAACGTCAGCCAAACGTCAAGCAGTATTTATTGCGATCAACAGTCATCGAGAGGTTATGGACACAGAGGCCCTGACTGCACTCACTCACTATTTTGTGAAACAGAAAGAGCCAGCCACTGCATGAAACACATATTATTTTTTGTATTATTATTTTCGAGATCAGTCAGTTTAAACGCTTGTTAAATCAGCCAAGTAAAAAAATAAATAAATAAAAGAGAGAGGGGGAAAAAAAGAAGCTTTCGAGTGCTGTCTAAACCTGAATGAAAAGCCCTTTGTAGTTCACTCTGTCGGGTTTGTAAAAACAAATGCATGCTACATCAAGCCAATCATTTATCCCCCAGACAAAGATCAAACTAATATTGACTGAAAAACACCTGAAAGATGAGACAATGAATGCTAATGAGAAGGGCCTTCCTAGCTGCTAATCATAGAGAGACTCATTTCAGCAGAGGGGGAAGGAAAAAGAGAGGGGGCGAGGGACAGGAAAGCCATCTTCATAAACATATCCTCATTTCCCAGTATGGTGTACAGGGTCTGGCTGCAGCCAGACCCCCGTTCTATAAGAACTGTGAATTGTATATCAGCCTCTAAAGCTGGCACTTTAATCCTATTTGCATTCATATGACTATAGCTGGATCCTGGGAGCCTTTATCCTTAGATTTGCCCATTTGTATGCCCCTGTGAGCGCAGGAACTCTACGCACGATACCAGTATCTGGATGTCTCTCACATCTTTCGCCCTATTTCACTCATGCAGCCTCTGCCATTCACTGGCTGGAGAGGCACCAGGATAACTTATTGGAGAATGGTACAAATAAGTAAACATGGAGACTCCTGGGCAGGTAATGGACTCTCATGAACACACATGCAGACACAGCCATAGGTCTCATCTGCCCATAAAGGGAGAGCAGGAGAGAGGGGAAGAGAGAGAATTAAATACTCCTAGTGGCTCCCTGGTGGAGAGAGCCACAGGCTTAGCTCCACGCTGGCTGATTTGTGAATCTCTTCTCCTTAAACAGCTCTGTGCCTCTGTGCACACGTTGTGCTGGCGTGTGGGGCATGCAGGGAGGGGAGGAGGTGGTGGGGGCAAGGCTTTCACCCATTTGCACATTAATAAACCTCCAGAAACATTTATTAAAAGCTGGGAGAATAGACCGTATTTACATGTGAAACTCCCAAGGACGTCGGTGAGTTTTGGCGAAGGCCACACCGCGGGCCTCTGTGGTCCTGCAAATCCTCGGCTGCACACGGGGGCATGATAATGACATCCTCTGTCCAATTACTCCTGCTGCCAATAGCACTGGTCATGATGGAGAGGAACACACTATTAACCCTGTTAGCATTATTGACACAGCCAGCACACCTCAAATCAGGACTCCATTAAGGTGACGAAGAAGGTGATTATGAGGGAGACCAAAGCATGACTCCTGGAATTGCAAGTCAAACATATAATAATAATAATAATAATAATAATAATAAAAATCATAATAATGGATTTTCTGTATTTTATATTCCAGTGCTGTTATTTATTCCCTCCTGTGAGACACATTATTTGCGTTTATCAATATTAATGGTAAGCTAAAAAGGCAACCACGCTGCACAATCTGCAAATATAATGCCCCACCTTATCAATTCATAACACAGACCAGCTAAACTGTCAGAAAAATCTGAAGTCACACTTAACCGAGCCCAATACCTACTATTAAGATGGCTCGACATAACAGGACGGCTGCCAATAATTGTACATAAAGATATGGAAAAGCCACAGTCCAGCTATGAATATTTCATGAATTCCGACACAAAGAGCATGCTAAAAGGATCAAAGAGAAAAACGGGAGAGGAGTCAACGTGAACATCCAAACAATATGCAAGAATCCCGACAGTATAGGTCACATGCAAAAAGACCGGGGTCACACTGAAATTGTCCATCAGTCAGACAAGCAGAACTGATTTGGATGCTAAATAATGGTTTAGATATTCAAAAATTCCATATATATGCGAAAGGCTTCAGTGCACCCTGGATCTGGCCTATCAGAGGAGTGTTCTGCCACCACACTCCCTCATGCAGACCCACGCTATGCCTCTGAGCCGACGACTAACATGCACACACACACTTGCAGATATGCAGACATCCAGACACACAGTACATGTGCAGACACACGTCCTCACAACACACATGCACTCAGTCTCGTACCGTCAGACAGACATATAATAATAGTGTATGTGTCTACCTTAAAAATAAAATCAATGTGCAAAACTGCATTTGGTTTATGATTACTTCTAATTCTTTACTGGAAGCTTTGTGTCAGTGAGATTTTTATTTCTCAGGCTGGAAAAGAGGGAAACAAAACTTGAGGTTAACACTCTGGTGTGCAAATAAGACACCATGTGTGTGGGAACAGGTATGCGTGTTTAAATGTTGAACAACACAGGAAAGTAATGGCGTACTTTGCACTGCTGTTTCTTCAAAGCTACGTGTCCATATGGCTGCATGTTTGTTGTCTGCTGAAAAGCAGGAAAAAGGAGCCACAAAATGTCCCTCTCCTTTGTGTGCTGTACATTTCAAAACAACATAATCAATGCAAAAAAATTATAAAAGGCAGTGTCTTAAAATCACAACATGGTGCCACAATTATATTGTGATCTTCTGTTCATGCAAAGGGCCGTCTTGTTGTGATTGTCATATGCCACTTGCCATTGAAATCTGTTTTTCATGTTTCTCATCTCATTGAATGTCAAACATCCCTTATTGAAAGAGCCAAATCCATCTGATGATTTTTCCACCCCACACAAATGGAAATGGTGCATGTGACAAAACAGTGGTATTAACATAATAAAGGAATTCGCCTTACAAAAACCTCAACATCTGCCGGGTTGGAGAGAGTAATGGATAACATTTCTTTGAATCCAATTGATGGATCTGATGGCGCTTAGACAGTCATTCACATCATAATGTCTCAGGAGAGGCCAATAATAGGAACAACATGGGATTAATCTCAACACTCTCGGCTCAGACGAGACAAAATATGCATGGGTCCATAGATCTAAAAAGACGCCGTTATAAACAAATTTGTTTGAGTTTTTTTTTTTTTTTTTCCTGCTTTATACGTGGAAGCTTGGAATGCAAGATGCTCTGCAAAGCTATAAGGAAGGCCCAAAGAAACAAGTAATGCCAGAAGATACAGTATCTCTGATGTGGCAGTGAATGTGATGGGTAGGAAGAGGGAACAACAGGAGCCTGATCAGCAAAGCTTTTTGTTAATATCAGACACACAACCTCTCAAGGTAATATTCCAAAAATAATGACGCAACACTACAATCTACCACCACAACAGACATGAACTAACATCACAAGTTTCAATTCAATTTCACTTATATACTGCCGAATAACAACATAAGTCTACTCAGGGTAACTTCACATTTTAACATTTGGATCATAAAACAATGCAGAACTTCTGAATTTCATTATAATGTAGGTGTCTTACTGTTATTGTGTCTAGGATCACGATAATGATTTCCCTTAGAGTTTTAAGACGATACATTTTAGTACTTGGTCAGTGGGGCAAAACTTGTTTAGGAATTGCGTTAAAACCTGAATTATTTGGGCGTGAATTACTAATAATTTCGCAATATGTATTTTATATTGCGAACTAGAATGTAACAAAGATTGTTTGATGATTTAGATGATTATCTGATAAAAAAACAAAAAAACTATTTTTCTGTCACACTATATGTCAACTTTTTGGATGAATGCTATTTTAGCTGCATCATTTAGTGTGTTTATTTTTTGTTAAAAGCATATCTTGCAGCACTCTATTTATCAATTATCTTAAACTCGTTAAAGACAATTTAATTTAATATGAATATGAAATTTATCACCAGTAAAAATGAAAGAGCAGTGGCTGCTTGGACAGAATGAAAAATACATTCAACAAGACCATGCTTTTAAAAATACACAAGTTGTAGAGCTAAAAGCAAGCAAAGAAGTGATGTTCTTGTGTGTGTGTGTGTGTGTGTGTGTGTGTGTGTGTGTGTGTGTGTGTGTGTGTGTGTGTGTGTGTGTGTGTGTGTGTGTGTGTGTGTGTGTGTGTGTGTGTGTGTGTGTGTGTGTGTGTGTGTGTGTGTGTGTGTGTGTGTGTGTGTGTGTGTGTGTGTGTGTGTGTGTGTGTGTGACAAAGTTGTGAAGTGGTTCCTCTAATTTCCACAAACAGAAACCAAATTACCGTGGTTACAGGACTGTAGTGAGAGCCAAAGTTCTCCCCTTGATGTAAACTAAGATCACATTAGTTATCACCAATTTAATTTCTAATTCACAGCAGCTTTTTGACCACTGTCACCTATTCTTTTAAAACAGATTTCTGCCATTAGTCTTATTCATGTTTAATTCTGGTGGGACGGCATTTATTTTTGATGCTGTGTATTCAGACCGTTCTGATGACTTATGACAGACGAGAAAAATCAAAGTGAATAACAGACATGTTTAAATCTGGGGATGATCTGGCTGACCAAAGTGCATACAATGACCTGAATCTGATGGACAGATAATTCCTTGTGAGCTGACCTCCAAGACAAAGGTTTAATAATAAATACACCGTGTCAGAATTAAAAAGACACTGTTCTACATTTTTAATGTAAATGTGTTTCTGCATGCGATTAAAAATGAATGATCACCGGGCTCACCTCTGTGGACCCGGGGCCCCTGCACAGCTTTTTGACCATGGAGACGAGTGGCTGGGATCTCAGTACAGACAGACTTGAAGGAAGGGGAGCAAAGAGAAGGGGAATCTGGGGGAAAGTGGGTATCCAAGAGTGCTGTCTAGGGAGGTGTGTACCCTCTACAGAGGCCACTTTAAAGACTGTCCAACCTGTACAAATAACCATGAGAATTTTCTGGCTGGTGATTAACGTGCTGGCTGGAGGTTTAAATCACTCTGGGAGAGAGATGGCCCAGTGTTTGACTGTGTGATATACTCCCTAGCAGAGCTCCTCTGATGGGAAGAACATTACTGATGAGAAACTAAAATGAGATTGCAGAGAGCGGGGGCAGGAATTAGGGCTGACCTGAATGGGTCTGGGGGTAACATGGAGGCTATCACATTAACCTGACGGGGGCTCCTTTAATAGGGTCCAGGGCTTAAACTGATATATCAATTTTCCTCCATGTGGACGACTTCAAAGGCCAGAGCTCATTCTTGCCGTTTGTGTTGGCCTCCCATCAATCTCTGGCTGCTGTGGGCATCATCACCTCCAGTCTGAGACAAGCCAGGATAAAGATCAGGCACCGACCAATCGGCAGCTTTGTCCTGACTGTCCACTCGTGGTCAGAGAGAAAAGATATCACCTTTAAAGTTCCAGTTGTTTCTTCAAGGTGGAAAAATGCAAAGCAGTAAATTGGTTTCAACATGCAGGTCAATCAAACATAACACTATTCAGCTTCAGTATCACAGAACGATTGTAATTATAATCATGGCTGACAAACATTTCTGCGTCTGTGTGTGCTAACGTCACAATAATTACCCTTGTCACGCTAAATGTGTAATTTAGCAACACAAACCATGGCATTTAACTCTGCTGACAGCTACAATGATAAAGATTCAGTAAAAGCGTGGCAGAGCACCTTCCAGTTCATCTCCACTGTTTGTATAGAAATACTTTTTTTTTTTTCTCCCCCCAACAAAGAGACGCAAGGAACTCCTTTCTTTTCGCTAAACTCTCTGTTCTCAGAAATCATATCAAAAAGCCTCTCTCGGAGTGCAGGCCCTCCAGGGTTCTGATGTCACTTCCACTGTAACACTTTGCTGATGACTGACATATGCTTCACATGAGTGTGAAGAGGAAAAAAAAAAAAAGGATACATACACGCTACACTCACCCTTTTTGTTTTAGACGATATTTCCGACTTTACGCTAACTTGTTTTGTCAAAACAATTCCCGAAGAAATTAAACGACACATTACTCAAGTCAAACCCGAAACCTAGATCTGCCACAACAAACCTAATCCAGTTTGAGCAGGCCCTGTGTTGTGGTGTCCTCGGAGTGTGTGTGTTTCTCTTGAAATGTGGCTTAGGTTTCAGGAAGTTTTAGGCCTGGAGTCAGTCATCGAGGGGGGTGGGGGGGTAACAGAGCAAAAACATGGGCTCTGATAGCGCTGAGAGTGGTCATGAGTAAAGCCTTTTGAAGGACTTTCACTGAGTACAAACAATGAACAAAAACTGTGAGTGAATTACTAGAGTGAGCAATGTGTGCAGGTGAGAGAAGCAATATAAACATTTAATATGAGGGTATTCATGCACCACTCAGAGCAAGTTAAGTAGTCTAAAAAATAAATAAAATAAGTGCAGAGAAAGTAGTGATCTCCTAGGTATTAGAGTATAAGAACACACTCAAAAGGGGAGCCGTACAGTTGAAGGAACAGAATTAGGTGCGATTAGAGGAGATGGGGAAAAAGTCCATATTTGTCACAGGGCTCCTTTCAGTTTTCACCTTGTGATCAGAGGCATCATTTAGACAAAGAACAAAAGAGGCAAATATTTTGGGAAGGAGAGAAAAAGGGGGCCCTGTGTAGCGAGTTGCAAGAGTGAAAGTGAGCGGGGCGGTGCGCCAAAAAGAGCCCGCTGGTGTGGGCTACAGTTTGCAGTGCGTAGCAGCCGAGATCTATGAATACAGATCAGGGGGAGATGTGAGGGAATTTTACAGCAGGTATTGTCTGTCACTCACCCCGTCTGTCTGTGTGATCACTGCCTCCTCGGCGGCTGTTTCATCTTTCACTCTCTCACACACTTGTACTCTCACACACACAGACAGACACACACACACACACACACACACACACACACACACACACACACACACACACACACACACACACACACACACACACACACACACACACACACACACACACACACACACACACACACACACACACACACACACACACACACACACACACACACACACACACACACACACACACACACACACACACACACACACACACACACACACACACACATACATACATCCACTCCTCCCCCAGTGCTACCAGAAGAAGACCTGGTGCTGCGGTGTGCCCTTGCCAAAAAGTGACAGGTGTTCCAATAGGAAAACCAAAAATCAAAGGGCCATTATTCCTATTATACGTTATGATACCCTGCTTATGTCTGGCTTTGTATAAGTTACTGACATCTGGATTTGACTGAGAATATAGCAACACGCATAAAGCACAGTTTGAAATAAAATGTAGCCATGACATGAAAATTCAAACATGTTCACGTTTTTGTATACATAACATCTAGACGTCTGCTTTATAACTTAAACGGGTTTTTTTTTGGGTTCTTTTTCTCACAATGGGGGAGAAATAGCTGCCAATCGTGTGTCTGCATAGCCCGGAGCCCTTCAACACACACTGTGAATTATGCCTGGAGTGAACATAAACAGAGATTTTACAGCAAAACAGTGTTGTATATAGTACACAGACTTGAAACACGCGCTCATTTTACGGCAATACTGCTGAGAGTAGCCTTGTGCTATCTCTGCAACACATCGCGCACGGCCTCCCCGAAAACCAGCATGTTGATCAGATGGGACGATTAAGTGAAAAACCGAACAAAAAAAGGGCAGGACCTCTCATAAGCTGTCCCAAACGCAGCCTGTCCTTCTGTACGAGCGTTTGCTTTTGCACAGGAGTGTCAAGTGTTGATTTCTAGCATGAGGAGAGCAAAAACACACATAAAGCTGCCCCAACTGTTCAATCATGGCGCTCTGCAAATGGGAGCGGGCCTGCAGTCTCAATCAGCTAAGTGTAGCAGGCAGCTGTTGTGTGGCGGATGGAGTGCGTCGTTAATTCTGTAAATATAGCTTCCCTCGCGTGTCTGAGAATCACCCACTCAGGCCACATTTAGGCCAGATGAGCAACAGCTTCGCCGGCGTCTGGTAAACTGGGCAAAAACATGAACGACTCAACAGAGCAGGGAGAGAATTTAAATGTTCCTTTTGGGGGAGCCGCATTTTTCTTTTTTGAAAAGACACGGTACAAGGTTGCCAACCTCACTACAAGGTTCTCAAATGGAAGGAAAACGAGGCAGCATCTCCAACAAATAGAACTTATTGTTGTCTGTTCATGTTCCAGTTGTAGCTCATTTTATCCAAACCTAACAACAAGGAGAAAAATAAATGCTGTGCTCTTTCAGGGGCAGTGCAGCATTCAAACTGATGGTTTAGCACTTGTATTGTTCTTTAAAGTTGGAGCGGAGAGGCAACAACATTCTGACTCTTCTTTTATGGGCTATCAATAATCTTTTTTCTGACACATTATTTGCTGGGCTGGAAGAAAATAGGGAGCAGCACGGTCAGTGGTTCACCACAAAGACTTCTGGGAGCTGGCGAGGGCAGTGTGAGTGGGCGATGCATCCACACATGGGACCCTGCCAGGATATCTTTTTGACCGGGCTGCTGGAGCACTAAGGACCCGCGACAGAGCTGCACACAGCCTCTGGGAAAAACAGACAGGAGCAATTAGATGACATGACAGTCATGAAGATGATGATTCTTTGGCAGACCGAGCTCAGTTTTATTCAAAACTGCGTCCATTTTGGCAGCTTGCGGCAACAACATATTTGTGAAATTATTGCACTATATCAAAATAGATTAAAAAACTCTTTTTTTTAATTTGTATTGAGTACAATCTGTTATGTCTTGAATAAAAGCTTTTCAGCGTATCACAGATGTTTCTCTTCCATATAACCTTCACTATCACACTCTTTTCCATTTCTCTCCATTGCTGCTTTTCCCCCTCTGATGGCCATCTAGCTGGTGTGAACAGTTTCACACCCATATTCCCTCTGAATTCAGCACAGCTAAGGCTTTTGGGGAAATTAAATAACCTGAGGATTGAGCTACTTTAGGAAGCCCAATTAACATATTTGCCTCTAGAGGAAAATATTGCCTGAAGTTGAATGGACGGTAATTTTACGCATGGATTTTTCCATCCTAATTCTCAGAGCTTTGAATAATCCGGAGAATTTGTTTTACAGAACAAGGGGTTTTAACGTTCGGCGCTGTAGCCGGGGTGGCGGAATTTTTCAGAGAGCTGTGTGTCAAAACAAATAACACAGCTTCTCAAAGGGTTAGTCGTTCTGTTGTGTTAATTGAACATGATTCAGTGATTCAATCCAGCCCGCTTGTCTGTTTTTGGTATAATGTAGCTTTCCCAGAGCGAGATCCACGTTTTCAAAGATCAGTCACGTTTGTGGTGGTCCATTATGGCATATTGCATTTTGAGAGAAGCCGTGTTAAAAACACCGGGATTTTGGACCATCTTCCACGCTGGTGGTAATCTCCTGTGTCTCTCCCCCGAGTGACTAATCCAAGATATCCATATCGGTTGAGCCTACAATATGTTGCACTCCAAAAATGTTCATCCAAGCTCCAAAGTTCGAGCTTTTAATTAAGTCTGTGTTGCCTTTTCTCCACCCTCGTACACACATAAAATGGGGGTCAAATTCCAATTCCAAACTTAGAGTACCTTCCACAACTCTATGTCTAAATCCCTCCGTGCACAAAGATCAAAGTCTTATAAAGTTGGGATAACCCTTATTACTTCTCATTAGTGGGTAACCTGATGCACCCTGACAAGTCTAACAGTTGCTGCGGTCAGCTGCTGATGGCTTCAAATGGCCCGGGCCCTCGGTGAAACCGGCCGACCAGACACTGAAGCAGTCCTCGAGTCTAGTTTAGTGCGGCTTAGCATGAACTCCATTTGCGCTGTCGCCTCAAGGCCCAAACCAAAAGGGACTGTTAAAAATGGGCTTTAAGTCTCCAACGGCTCGGCTGACATCCACCACTACAGTTCATTAAGGCTCCACAGCCTCTCCCTCTCCAGCCTCAAACACACCAGTGCAGTCATTAAAGGCAATGTGTAATTAAAGTTGGAATAAACAAAGGCTTTTCTCCAGGTCTTTTATTTCTCCCTCAACCCAAGTGTGCATCTCCCTCACACACATTTTCACACATGCTTTCTCTTTCTCTCCCTCTCTCCATTCCTCTTTTTTGTCTCTGTGTCTCAGAGAGAGAGAGAGAGAGAGAGAGAGAGAGAGAGAGAGAGAGAGAGAGAGAGAGTTGACACATAAGAGAGGAAATTCTCATTGGCTCCCATGGTGGTGGTGGTAGGCATGGACGAAGGCCCTCAGCCTAATTAGAAAACTAAATACTCTGAGTAATGCCTAACCCCTGGGAATACAACTGCCATATCTCTTACACATGTGATGTGGAAGGACCCGGAATGCCACTGGGGTGTCTCGCTGAAATATCCTGTGCTGTTCCCCTTTGCACAGCTGTCCACACAGACGCATGCACTTAAGACAGGCTCGCTTTCATAGTTAAAATAGAAATTTGTGTCCTAAGTGCCGCAACACAGCTAATGCTAAATATTCAATTCCCCTGGGTGCTAATTATGGTTGAGTACTGGCAACATGAATTCCCTTTTTTCACTCCACATAACAACTGTAAAAGCAATTTAAGCATTTTTCAATTAATTAAACACATAGTCTTCCAGTAACCTCTTGTCATTTTGCCCTCCAGGACCATAGCTAATTTGTGTAGAATAGAACTGGAAAGGGGAAGGAGTGGGGGTGGGCACTGTTTTCATCTCTGCAAAATGCTCCTACAAAGGAATTAAAAGAGAAGGCACATCATTTTCATGAGAGTTTAAAAAGATCACACTCTATTATTCTTTTTCAAAAAAAAAAGCCTGTAGTATTGTAAGAGTAGTTTTGAATGTTATGAACCCACATATCAGATGATTGTAACCACGAGCAACCAGCCCCCATTATGTTATCAAAGCGGTGCGAGATAGTCTGGCCATGAAGCTAATCCCTGGTGTATTTTTAGTCACAACTGACTGATGAAGTGAAATTACTACATCAGTGATAAAATGGGCCTCTCTGAAAAGCCTTTAAAAGATCATGCAGCAACCAAGAGAGCTATTTAAGCTACTTCATGTCTAAATTAACTTGTACAACAGTGTTGAAGTATATAACAATGTGGTAAAGATGACAAGTGGTAAAATTAAGATAAGAATATATTATGCATCTATAATGTGCTGAAATGATCATTTCTGCTATGAAGTTGTGTTTCCATTGAGTTAGTGGACTAGCTAAGACTACAAAAACAGTCCTGCTTTCATTTTTTTTTTTTTTATAATTAATCAGTTAAAAACTAAGAATCAAACAAAATTAATTACATTTTTGTGATAAAAATGTGGGCACATTTTAAGGGAAAATTGGCATACAGCCTCATACGTTACACAAACGTACATATATCACACTCCATTGTGTGTGTGCCCCTTTGGTTGCATGTATGTATGCACGTGTATGAGGGTTATTAGGAGGGGCAGTGGCACACCCATCCTCTTATAAGGGCCTCCTGTCATTGAAAGAGATCAGAAGCAGGCTGTGAAATCCAGCTAATAGTCATTACGGAGCTGCCGGTCGCTGCACACCCTACCTGCTTGCCAAGGCGTCTCCCTCACACTTCATATTTGCATTGTGTCATCTTATCAGCATTCACCCAGACAGAGGACAGATCACACTGCAGAGTGACAGCCGCATCACTAATATCAACAAATAAGACTGAGGGAGAGGAGAGTGAAGAGAATTAGACGTTTGGCACTCGGCAAAAAAAGAAAGAAAGAAAAAACAAAAAACAAAAAAACAAAAAGAAATTATACGAAGGCACAACAACCTTGAGACGCTAAAAATAGCCCAAAAAAATGTGATTTTTCTCCTAATGTAAAATTTATGTCCGGAGTCTTTGTAGATGTCCCTAGCATGCGATGGCCCCCCCTCTTGTTCCGAGCGGTGAGGAAGGGTGAACTCTAAGAACCCTGTGTGCTCAGTCACTTCTGGGCCCATGCAGTCAATAAGGCTATTTCTGATCTCCGGATGGCTAGGGTTTCAAAGCCTGTTTAAATGGGCTCCCACAAAGCCGGAAGCACCAACCTCAGTCCTCTCCCCTCCCAGTCTTTCTCCCTCTCTTTTTCCCTCCTCCACTCTTTCTCTAAATATTGAGAGGGAGCTCAGCTTGCCTACCCCCTTGGTAAAGAGGAGGGGAGAGCAGGGGAAGGGGAGGGTGTCCTCCCCTTCCATATGCACGGTGGTGAGGAAAGACAGGGAAGCGCAGGGTCAGGGCTCCCGGTGCTAAGCTGTGAAAGGCAAACGTTTGGCAGAGTAATTACACGCCGCACTGCTCTGGGAGTGATTAGTGATAGTTGTCTGTTCAAAGTGTTTGGAGCTCACAGCCTTTATGGGCTACGCTTGCCTTCCCTTCGCTTAATGTTTAGATTGCATTTGCATCAGGAAGAGAGTTGCATGTGTCAACATAAACAGTGTGAAGCTCACCAAGTGTGCACTTCCTTGTGTTTCACTGATGCAAAATGTATTTAACTATAAACTGCAGGAAAGATTGTTGAATTACCGTCGAAAAACTTTCATAATTCATCGATATTAATTTTGGCAACTTGGTGCCTGAGTTATGTCCAATCAAATTACACTTTTTCTTGAATTTCTACCTTCGCAAAAATTGGAAACAAAAACAAACATAAATCTAATCAAAATCCTTTGGCCGTTACACACTGCTTTGAAACACTGTATACTCTGGTAACAAGCGTACTTTGCACTTCCTGAATATAATGCCTCCACTTGGCACAGCAACATCCTCTCCTTTCCCAGGTCAGGTGACACTGCGGTGCATTGCAATCAGCATGCTCAGGTGGTGCGGCCCAGGCTGCCAGCCTTTGATGTCCTTGCTGTGTTTATGTTGGCGAGCCGTTCTGTCCCAGCACAGCCTGCAGATGTGACTGCAAGCTGTAAGGTGAGCATCTACACTCCTGAGGAACATGTCCAGTTGTAAAGCACAACCTGACAGAGGGTGTGGCGGGGGTGGGAGAGGGCGTAAACAACACTAACAGACAGCTATGAGGTAAGAGATATGTGGGATTACAAAAATGGATGATGCTAGCATTGGAGATACTTTGATATCAGTAGTTATTCTGGAAATTGAGTCCTTTCTTTGCAGAGTGGAAACACATCTAAATATGTGACACGGTTACCTTTTCAATTCCAGTATTCACACATATTAATTGTTTCTATTTTTAGTTTTTAGTTTTTTTTTAAAGCTGGCTTGTTGAAAGGAGTCTTCTTCTTTAACTCTTTGCCGTTGAAAACCTGAGATGCACTCGCAATAGATTTTAATCCTACTGATTTCTTTTGGGACCTAAACAAATACCTGAACAAATCAGAATCACATGTATCAAAGGGATGATGGGTATCATATTTCAACACCTTCTCTCCCTAATCCCAACACAGGGGCCGACTGACAGAGGCTGGATAGCTGGGTGGCAAAGCAGAGCAGAAACAAACACAGCCGTGGACAGAAAAGGAAATACCTCAGGGACTTTCTGGGATTGGTGAAGAGGTAAGACGGTACCTGTAGTGCAATCCCTTCCAAATCTGCACCAGGTGTCAGGCATTAAGGAGAGCATCTCCGCTTTGGATTTCCACGTCTGGCTCAATCACCCAGGGCAGTGTGTCAGATGTTGGACAAAACGGATACTCTCGAAGAAGAAGAGGAGGAGGAGGAGGAGGAGGAGGAGGAGGAGGACCTGAGGCTCAGTGCAACGCAGGGAAGAAGATTTCTGATGACAAAAGTATAGAATCTGTATCTTGTCTCATAAATATAACCTTATGTGGGGATAATTTCATTATTTTGCAATGCTTCTCATCAATGTTTGACATTTAAATATTCAATTATATGTGAAATTAGTCTCCTGACAATACAATATATTGCAAAGGCTGCAGTGAGACGATAAAATATGGGAAGCAGAGCTGAACACGTTGGGTTTTAATGAGTTAAGATAGATTTAGAATAACATTAGACTGTTTCCCATTGAGATTTTCAGTTAACTACAAAGACAAGTGAGCATTGCCAATTCCCCGTGTGATAATACAAAGCAAGGGGCATACTATAGAATGCTTAGCTTGATATTAATATTACACTCTCAATCATAAAGACGATGTCCAAACTGAACACCTGGCAACTTCTCAATTTCAAGCAAGGAAGCTTTTTGCATGTGCAAATGTCCCTGAAACAAAACAGTGTCAGCGGACTAGTTCAGCAGCGAGAGAGAGGAGCACAAGAGCCATGTTGGCATTGTTGTTGCAACAGATTATACATGACACACCGAATAAAAAGGGCTGATTGTAAGATGTTTAAATGTATCAGGGGCATGGGAGAGGAAACTTAATACCTCGACACAGGGAGATGGAGAATGCGACCGGGCACGTGCGGAATGCAGAGTGGCAGGAGGAAAGCAGCAATCTAAATTTCTAATGCTGAGGATGTTTCCCATTCTGTGTTTATGAAACCTGGCTACCGGGAGTACAAAGGTAAGGGGATACAGCATCAAAGCCTGCCCTGACAAAAACAAAAAAGCAACAATGCTGCAGTGGAATGCACTACAGAACATAATACTCCACCTCCTCCTTCTCTTCTCCCCTTAGCAGTCTCATTTGATTACAGTGTAGCAGGCCCCAAATCAACCCCTTAGTCTCAGTTCTCACTCCCCACTGGTGCTGTGAGTAGGAGGTAGAACACAACTTGCCAAAGTGGCTGGGAAGAAGGAGGAGGAGAGGTGATGTTGTGGAGGAGAATCCCTCATTCAGGAGAACAAAAGAACACGGGAATGGGTGAGTCGAGGTGTCCGCGACAGGGGCGGAAAAGAGGTTGTTGTCCCGACCGTGGCGACCGAGGCAGAGCCTGCATGTCTGATGACGGCGAGGCGATGTATCGTTTACAGGCTCCCTCAGCAGAAGCCCCTCGCATGTCCGTCTCCAGCCACAGAGTTCGCCCTCTACTTAAGGCAACAAGAGTCAGGCTCAGCATTACAAGCCTATTAAAAGATACTTTTAATTATGCCCTGCTCTCCCGGGATCACTTCTTCCGTGAACTCTGTGTTTCTTTGGCATGTGCACTTAGGAATGGCACAACCAGAAGCACGTGTTGTTTTCTCCCTCCAATTAAAGGGCATGTTGACAGATTAAGGCTGCTTCTGGTTTGTGCTCCACTAACGCATTTAGGGAAGATGAGTGGTGGTGGTGGTGGTGGTGGTGGTGGGGAGGGGGGGGGGACTCAAAGACAGAGAGAGAGAGAGAGAGAGAGAGAGAGAGAGAGAGAGAGAGAGAGAGAGACTGAAAGAAGTGAAAAAGAGTGAAAGAACATGCACATGGACCCTGAGGGATTAATGTGTTTACATTACCTGGGTTGTGATCTATCACCAACCTCGTCAACTTCTATTATGCATCACATACATAATCAAGCAACAGACCTGGGAGCCGCTGCAACTCACTCATACTATTTCAATTGGATTAAGTCAGTGCAAATATCTAGGGCACAGCTCCCACACTGTGGTTTTAGCATTCTCGTAGTCATTTGATTTGTATGTTGTATCATTTTACCTTTGTGAGGGCCTTGCAGAAGTGCCTCCTACACGCCTCGAGAGCTTTTAAGTGGTATGGGATTTAGATTATTACCATATGGCACCCATAGCACCTTCAAACACAAACACACTATTTAGCCCTATAGGTCTGGTTGGTCATGAATCAAAATATACAGGTGCACACTAGTGAGAGGTATAAGGGACTGATAAGTAAAGATTCACCATCTGTGATATTCACCAACGTGAGGTTTATTTTTTTCCCAGCAGCACTTGCAGTTCTGTAAAACACTCAGCTGGAAAGGTCTCGCTGTATAGATGCTGACGGAGGAGTTTGCAACAGGGCCACTGGAAGAGCTCATATTCACACTCAGGCTTCATTATATCTAATCAATATTCATTTACTCACTGAGCCTATTGACGTGTTTCTGAAATAATACTTCAGGTCATCCGTCTTGTCACAGAAGAGGGAGAATTATCCCTTTTACCATCCCCCTTATGGAGAACGGGGGTTCGGGGTGAGTCTGGGTACGCCCAGTGGATACAACTGTAAATAAATATTTTTGATAAAACACTGAAAAATCAATGGGTGCTTCCTGTGATCCATCTCGAGCGAATTAATCATCATCTGCGCAGCTGGCAGTGTGGCGCAGGAGGCCGGCGTGGCAGTGAGAGAAGGGCGCAATCTTTGTCTGATACCTCTCATTTTGGAATCGCTTCTCATAATAGGGTCATCATTTCATCACTTAGCCAATCCAGAGGCCTGCCATTCAAGCCTTGCGGGGATCATGGGGAGCAGGAGGGAAAGGAGGGGTAGACAGAGCCCATCAGGAGGGAGCACAAAATACACTCTCACTCCATACATCTTCATTCAGGTCAATAAAAGAAGAAGAGATCACAGGAACGGAAAGGAGATCAGGAAGTAGATTCTCTCCCACGAAAGCCGCATCAACTCATAGTGCTTCATGTAAATTGTGTGATTTTAAAAGTAAAAAAATCAAGACATCAAATCTGAACTGTGTATCGGTTCATATGAGCAACAGTGGCAATATTCATCGGGTAAAACATTAAAGCTTTCTTTGTAAACAATCAAATCAACAGCAGCAACAGCAGTATTTCTAAAAAGCAGGAGAGAAACAAATTAAAAATTTGAAGCAGACAAATTATTAAATACCGAGCGGGGCATTCTATTAAAATAATACTACGTGTGTTTTTTTAATTTTTATTGATTATCACTTCAAAATAAAGTGAATTTAGTGAAGCTGTATCTGCAATTGTGCAAGTGTGTTTTGGTAGGTGTGTGTGTGTGTGTGTGTGGGTGGGTGGGGGGGGGGGTGCATTTCACTGCTTGGTGACATGAGAAGGCTTCCATAACATGGATCTGAATGGATTCAAAACAAAGACAAACAAACAGTCAATTGTTATTTTTAATGCATTTGAAAAGAAAACAGCATCAGCAACAACAACTTTGTAACAGCAACATTAGAGGTAAGAAAACAAAATAATAAAAATCTAAAGTAACAACTGATATCACATTTTAAAATACATAAATAAAAACAGGGGAATTACTGGTGTACTTTATTAATAATAGCAGCTAATCATATCTGTATGCCAGTTGTTTAGGCAAGTAGCATAGTGCACATATGCTTAATCATTTAATAACCCTGCCGTTCGAAAAAAAAAAAAAAATGCAAGGTCAAAAATAAATTACATCCATTATTTGCAGCAGATCTCCCCAAAGCATTTGGAGCGAAAACTGTTTTGAATTTCAATTGGCTTCCAAGTGGCAAAAGCCCTCAGCTAATACATCAAAGAAAAATTGGTGTCAACTAATCGGTTTAGGACACAGATTTAGAATGGTTAAAAATCCCATGAATACTTCAAGCATTTTTCTGTATACCACTAAAGGCTTGGGAGCGGTACAGCTGACCTTGTGCGCTCCAGAAACCTGTCCGCCACTCGACATTAACCGATTGTTTAACTCATCCAGCCGCGCAATTAGTCCGCCACAACGCATAATGTTGTGTAATAATAGCCTCTATATCCAATTTAGATTACACTTGCTCCCTCAGGCATTTTAAGTGGCATGCATCATCTTTCATTCACTTCTTCTCAGCCACGTAAAGCCGTTTTCATGCGTCAAAGCCGAGGTTGTTCTCTCAGGGAAAAAAAAAGGAGAAGAATAAGAAGTGATAGCGAATAAAGAGACAAAGTCAGGATATGTCAAAACACCAAACATATATTAGATTTATCTTCGGATCGAAATAGGGCGAGGACGGCCCACTTTTACGCAAAAATTTCCACATTTAAAAAAAAAAAGTGCAAATGAGCAAAACTGTACTCACCTCCACCTCCTCCTTTATCAGTGCAGTGCTGAGAGGCGGTAGCAGTTGCCATAACCCTATTCCTATTATAGGCTCCGTGATCTCACATTATGGGTCCTCCTCCTACTTCAGAGAGCAACTCTGAACCTTAACGCGTTAAGGAGGACACATGACACAGACCCTCCATCACAGGCCCTCTAAACTTTTACGCATATCTTACGCAGTAAATAAATACAAATAAATGATGTCCGCTGACAAGACACAATGTTCAAAAAGTGGACGTTTTCCTTTATGACGGACGAAAATTTCGCCAAAAGGAACATAAGTGTCTAATAGTGACGCTGCGAAAAGCTGCTTTTTATATATACATACACTTTATAATTAAAAATGATCAGGACCGGCGGATTCAATGGGCTCTTCTTGTAACTGCTATTATATTAAAAAAAAAAAAAAAAAAAAAAAAAAATAGTTGCAGTAATTAGTGACACTACAGGAGGCTGTGAAAGTAGGTCTCATCGTATCACTGTCATCTGATTAGGCTATAGCGCAGGGTCGCTTTGTGTATCCATCCTCCTCCTCCTCTCCCCCCACCATCCCTCTCTCTCGCTCTCTCTGTTTCTCTCTCTTCTCTAGTCTGCTCCCACTGTACCAGCGTCATCTTTCTTTTTCGCTCTCTAGAGGTTTTCAGAGCGTAAGAAACACGTGACAGTGTGTGCACACACACTCTTTAGCAGCGCCTACAGCGATCCCTTTCGGCTTATCTGAGACTTGAACTGCAAAGTCAATCACCAGAATGAAAACGGCTTTCAGAAGTCTCAAACACACAGCGAACAACATTTATAAAACCCTACTAATTTTTTTTTCAAGGACACGTTAATCAGACAGACTTGTAAAATAATAATAATATTAATAATAATAATGTTAATAATAATATTACAAATAATAATTGTGTCATGGACGAGCTAATAATAAACTCGTTTGGCAGACATTAAATATAATAAAGTAATTTCAGGTAAAAGTAGAATATTAAATGCTATCTGTATTTCAGCATAGAAATATATCTGCAGCGATCAAATGAGATTACATCCACTGGTCTAGGCGGATTTGGTGTAGTTGGCACTAATCTGCCCTGGCTCGAGGGTTTATGACTTTCTGGGAGTGTATCTCTGACTGGTTTATTCCAGGATCTATTGCAAAAACTATTTAGCCGTCGCCACAGTAAATCTTTCGAACATAAGTGACGGCGTAGTAAACCACACTTCTACAATCCAAACATAAAAATGTCGATAAGAACAAGTTTGTTTGCCCACAAGAAACTATTACAGTCGTTCGGTCGAGTACAGTTTGCGCCATCTTACTTTGTACTGTTCAGTTGTCATATATCTTACCAATGCAACATTCGTCTGGCGTTAGAAAGTCGACAATAGAAGTAATCCATCTGAAACCACCATTGCGAATTTTAACACAAGGCGCAGGGAGACCACGCAGCATCAGTCTGTTGATTTAACGCACATATTTAAAATGACGACTTTTTTACGCACAAAGAAAGAATAACAAAAAGAGAGCACTGCAGTGGAGCGCCTTTTTTCATTCCTGCCGGTATCTTGCAAGCCCATATCCTGGCATACAACAGCCGATTTGTTATTGATCAAGTGTGAAAGTGACGGCTTCGTATTTGGAAGAAAAAGAAGAAAGTTTGGAGTTGACAGACTCGCATGATGTCGCCATCCAAAGGGGGGCTGCCAGGCGCACTTGAGACTCACTGCAACGAGGCTTGTTAAAGAGGAAAAAAATAGAGAAATAGAGAATGAGAAGGATTGTTAGTTAACGCGAGAGGAGGGAGGGAGGGAGGGGTGAGGAAGAAACACAGGGAGAGAGAGAGAGAGAGAGAGAGAGAGAGAGAGAGAGAGAGAGAGAGAGAGAGAGAGAGAGAGAGAAAGCATGGATTTGGGCAGGGCTGTGGTTACCCAGCATAAGCTTGCCTTTTCCTTCGGTGACTACACCCCGAGAGGAGGAGCGTATTGTGCAGCGTAGTAGGCGTCAGGGTCCTCAATTTCCAACTTAGCATCTTGGCAGGACATTTTCCCAAGCAAAGCCCCCGTCCGACGGGCAAAAAAAAAAAACTTCTGCACGGGCATGAGAGCGACGGTGCAACTCAGATAAGGGAGCAGCAGAAAAACAAAACGAGACAAACCCTCAGACGGACAGTGGCTGGCTGGCAGCGACCAAAATAATCCACCCAACATCCAAGCCTCTTCTTATTTAAACAATTTACTTTCTGCCTTCACCATTGTCATTTAGAAGGGGGGACAGACAGCGGGTCTGCAGACACACATCCCTATGCGCTCCGACAGCAGCGCATGAGAAAATAAAGGGGGAAAGTGCGCAAGTTAAGTGGCTTATACTCTCCGGACTCCAGCATGGCGTATCCTCAGGGCTACTTGTACCAGCCGTCCGCTTCTTTAGCCCTGTATTCATGCCCCGCGTACAGCACCAGCGTTATATCGGGACCCAGAACCGAGGAACTTGGGAGATCCTCTTCGGGATCTGCGTTTGCGCCCTATGCCGGATCTACTGCGTTTACCAGCGCCTCGCCAGGCTACAACTCCCACTTACCATACAGTGCAGACGCAGCGGCAGCTGCCACATTCACCTCGTACGTGGTGAGTAAACTAAAGGTGATTATTCAATCTAATAAGAAAGCAAATTCGAGGGAATTAACTCGTTATAGAAGCCTTGGGTGTCTGATGTGCATTCGGAGCCAAGCCATTAAGGAGAAATGTGCGTCACGGAGGAGTGCATGGGTATAAAATTACAAAATGTCAGGTCCAGAAAACATGTTGTTGAGTAAACAGACCCAATTGAACAGAGTCGTGTGTTATTATGGCCCTTCAGTAAATTGCAGTTTTTTTTTTTTTTTTTTTTAGAAGAAAGTGGGCAAAGCTTTGACGGCGCTTCTACGCTGAACCGACTGCGAGCCGTGTGTTGGCAGCCTGGGTCACTGGATTTGTTTCTTATAATCCTATTAGTTTTGCCCGTTGTAAAACACTGAAAGTTATGAAAAAGGACAGGGGACATTTTTGCTTTTCTTTTCTTGTGTTCTCTGTGCGTGATCTCATGGCAACACAAGTAATTCATGCGGGCTTTATAGGCCTGGTTACTACAAAGACTGATCCCAGTAGAATAGGCAAAGAAAAATCATGTAAGGTCCGTCATGCATAATGCCAGTACGTTATCATAATTGAAGATTGTACTATTTTAAGGGTGAGAATAGGAGTGACTGCGCGCTGACATCATTTAAATAATAATACAAAAATGCATAGAAGAATAAATTAAATTTAAAATATTCAATCAAATTCAAAACAACTTCATAAACATGAAGTTCAAACTTGAACTGGTGGATTAAAGCTAGTGTATTCATGTGTGTGTAAGCATGTGTGCCTGTCACCGTGCGCGCGCATACCAATGCGTGTGCGCGTAGGTGTGTGTGTGTGTTCATGTTTGTTTGCCGTAAGTACTTTGAACTATTTTGCAGCATTAGAGAATAACAGAACTTAGTTTTAAGCTTTTTTAAATTTTAATTTATTTTACAGAGTTCACCGTATGACCACACTACGGGTATGGCTGGCTCAATAGGATACCACCCTTACGCAGCACCCTTGGGCACCTATCCTTATGGTGACCCAGCATACCGTAAAAACGCAACCCGGGACGCCACTGCCACCCTGAAGGCCTGGCTCAGCGAGCACCGGAAAAATCCCTACCCTACCAAGGGCGAGAAGATCATGCTGGCCATCATCACCAAAATGACCCTCACGCAGGTGTCCACCTGGTTCGCCAACGCACGGAGGCGGCTAAAGAAGGAGAACAAGATGACCTGGACCCCCCGGAACCGGAGCGAGGACGAGGAGGAGGACGAGAATATTGATTTGGAGAAAAACGACGACGACGAGCCAAACAAACCCACAGACAAGGGAGACTCCACAGACACAGAATCAGGTCGGTGGTACAGGAGAGAAAAAAAAAAAAAAAAAAGGCGGAAAAAAAATCATCAATTTTTCATCGCAGTCGTTTCCACTCAGGGTGCAAAATTGATTGCTGGTTAATGGTGGTATATTATTTATAATGGGACAATTGCTTTAAATAATAATCACCTTGAACTCCCCTCGTTTGACTTCTCTGGGGCTGAAATTGCTGGTGACGCAAAGTGTTTAGCAGTCAATTTATCTTTAACTGCATAATAAGGATACAGCTGGTGAACTGAGCTGGGTACTCGGCTGAAATGGGCATTATTGTTGAACGCTTATTATCATAACATCTAATATAATGATATTTAATACCGGAAATACATTTATAAATTTAAATAATCGGCATCCTTTTTAATTCGTGTTTGTCTGTTTTTATTTCATATTTGCGGAGAGCAGTTCATTCACCTTTTTAGGCTGGCACACATGTTTATGAGGACAATTTATAGCACACCCAATAATTGTTTGTGAAGAGACGTGCATAAGTAGCCTAATTATTTTTATATTTCCAATTTTAGTTCGCATTTGTTTTCAATTGCCTCATGATCACCTAAAACACACGTTACAATGTTATCAACATTTTAATGTTATTGGCTGTAGGCTAATTCTGTTCATTATTTGTGCTTTAGATCACAAACTGCTGAACCCAGGGGACATAGGCTGCGACAGATTTAAAGAAGAGAACCATGGCAAAGACTCGGATCCTCTTCTGAGCGACTCGGAGTTAAAAGACCAGGAGGAGCGGACTACAGAGTTGCTGCCGGATCCCGCCAAACCAACCACTTCGTCTCCCTCGGCCGTGCCTCGGGGGAACCAGACCGTTGCGCAACAAGACAAGCCGTCAGATTTGAGCCATGCACCGGGTACGGTGACCAGCAACGTGACCTCAGTTATCCACTCGCCCCCTTCGGCCCCTAAACCCAAACTCTGGTCCCTTGCGGAGATCGCCACGTCCTCAGACAGGTGTAAGGGCAGCAGCGACGCAACACAGGCTTGCTCCGGTTTGGGTCAGAGCGCTGTAATAGGCACCAACACGTCTCCATCACGGTCCTCCCCTCATTGCCCGCTCCCCAACAGCACGGTCCTATCCAGGCCTCTGTACTACACCTCCCCTTTCTACCCCGGCTACACGAACTATGGTGGCAGTTTTGGACACCTTCACAGTAACCACGGCTCGGTAACCACGGGCTCCACGGCACATTTCAATGGATTAAACCAGACTGTGTTAAATAGAGCAGAGGCTTTGGTAAGGGAGAGCCAGAAAGTCAGAGGCCAAACGCAGGTAGATCTTTGTAAAGACTCCCCTTATGAACTAAAGAAAGGTATGTCAAACATTTAATACCTGAATATTTTCCACTCACCGCGGACTTGTATTTATTTTTTGTGGTTGCATTGAAAAAAAAGAAAAAGAACAATGATGAAGCAAATTCTGCCAACAGTTATTTTCTAAGTAAATGCTTATCCTAAAATTTTTAGTTTCTGAATGGTTAATCCTAAAATGTAACAAGAATGGTCTTAATCGATGCAGCCGCCTCAGTCTATTTGTATTAAAGACTAACATGTATATTTAATGTAGCATTTTTGTATTTAAAATGGACAACACACTATCTTTGAAGTAAATTATGGAGAAAAATATATATATACTTTGTGCAGCGATTATTTGGAGGAGCAGTTGCCTGACATGTCCAAAGTGCTTCAAGGCCAGTTAATCTATACGAAATATTAATTCAATTTTGCACCGTGACAGATGTTTCAATGGTAATTATGTCCAAGATATTATGGCAGTGGGAACTCTGGTAAACTTAAAAGAAAAGGCCTGCGTTCAGCAAAAGGATGTTGGAATATCTTAAACAATAAAAGGGTTCAGTTTTTGCAAATATTCATAGGTTTTTTTTGGAAGGAAAAAGTTGAATTTTGGTTTGTGGCTTATCACCAGTTTATTCATTTTTTTGTATTCTTTAAAATGCATCCAGGGCCTCCTTTTTTTCTGAGCACGTTTCTAAAAGTGGATATTGATATAATAACAACTCCAATGCGCAGTCATTTAACCCAATTACCTATCGTGTTTTATGCAGAGCAATCAGGTGGTGAACTCCGGTAATGAGCTCGATTTTATGCCAAATTTAGACCTCATTACTATTTTCCAAGGCGTGGCAAAGCTGTTAAAAGGGACGCGACCATGCATTTAGAACATACTGCCCTATTATATATCATTAATGGAGAGTCTCTTTAATGGCGCGTTAGATGTGAAACATTGGTGTTTGGAGTAACGGCAGAATGCTGTCATGCACACAGAGAGATATTGTGATAGTGTGCAGCCGGTAGCCAGGCAGGCGCTGTCCTCTAACTCTTCCAACTTCTGCAGGTAGGTGTCACACTTGCTCCTAATTTCAAGGGGGGGACTCTGTTAATCCGTCACGGAAACCCATCCCCGATCAAATGGCCTGGTGAAAAAAGAAGTGGAGCCAATGGGGCACAATGATCACAGTTATTATGGAGGATTATAGCAACTTTAACAAGTGTTTAAAAAAAAAATACATAGGCAGCAGGAGCGACATGCGGAACAAAAGATGGGGAAATTATACTCTTCCAAACACTGAACATTTTTAGATTTTTGTTGTTGTTGTTGTTGTCGTTGTTGTTTTTAAACGCAAGTTTATTGAAGCTGGAGAAATACAGAAAAATAACAGTCTTGTTATTATTATTAGTATTATTATTATGAAAACCTTGGATTGGAAACCTTGTAGGCCACCAAATCCACAGGCCTCAATTTTTTTTAAGTCTATATTTTTTTTCATGTATATTTATATATATTTATTTTTTTATATTCGTTTATTCAGTGGTTGTAGCAGTACACGTAAAGCACACTGAATTATTCTAATTATTATTATTAATGTCGTTATTGTTGACCTCCACTGAGGTGGGACAGCATGCTCTTGTTTATGGCTGCCATTAATCTCTATAGTTTACTTTCCCCTTCTCCAGTTTGAGATCTCCCCTGAGGTTTATATAATTCCCTTAGCCTTAATGTCCTCTATTCGGGCCCTCTATTTTAATCTGACAGAGTGTGCTGGAGCAGTGATTGCGACACATCAGCCGGCTAAATAGCATAATTATGTTTTTTTTTTTTTTTTTTTTTTTTTTGCTGATCCCCGGGGGGTTGAACTGTTCGATGCAATGTCCCCTAAGAGAGTATTAGTTTTATTAGAAATTGTGTTGTTTTCTCGGAATTGATTGAGGAAAATGTTTCACAGGGGCAAATTCTGCGGCGTAAATCACGTGTGTGGGACTATAGGTAAATACAGTGACGTTTATACGTCAAAGGGGTTTTTCATGTTTGTGTGTGTGCGAGTGTGTGAGGCTGGATGGGGTGCACAGCGGGTTTTTATATTTTAATTAAATGTCTTGACTTAAAGATTTAAATACAGGAGAAATAACGATAATTATAATCATGATTATCATTAACTTCCAAACACGATAAATAATACATAGCTTTTATTTATTTATTTGTATTTACCTTTTTGGGGGGGAGGGGAGTTGTACAACGCTGTTTTACAGGGTAGACAATTTTATGGTGTTTTTTTTTTTTTTAATTCACCATTCAGTTTTTTCTCCCCAAACCACTGTTCATGAAATCACACCTACAAAAAGGCGCAGGTCTTTGATGCTTTTGTAGAGTATATAAATAATATGTTTATTACTATTTTTTATTGTTAATAGTATTATTATTATTATTATTATTATTATTATGTCCTGGTGGAAATGGTAGGGGTTTAATGTGTTTAAAGCTGATATTATATTTTTATTGCACATTAGCCTGAGGGGTACCGCGACAGCTTTTAACTCACTGTATTTAAGCTTAAGCTTGAACAAAAAAAAGGAGAAGATGAAAATAGCAAACCCTCCCACCAATTAAAAAATATATATATTTGATGGTTGATTATACTTGTTCTATTTCTGGGCGTGATAAAAGACAGTCAATTAACCCCAGATTACTCGAGGAAGCGGAGCGAGAGAATTTCCAACCCTTCATCAGAGAGGCATGATAGCCTACAGGGGAGATCCTCTCTGCAACTTTATACAACTCGGTCCCTGGCTTCCCCTCCACTTGAATGGCGTGTCGGTTCATTGTTGGGATCGCTACAATGTGAGAATACTAAGTAGGGGTGAAACCGTTCCCACGTGTGAAAACGGGGGGAAAATAATCCGACAGCAGAAGAAACAGAAGAGAAAAGAGGAGGATAAGGTCTGTACCCTTCACTCCGACTTTGAGCGTTCAGAAGCAGCTTTGGGAAAAAAAAAAAAAAAAAAAAAATGCTTCTTCTTACCGTCGTCATATCAATTAAAAGATTTTTTTTTTTTCTTGAACTGAAAATAAAGGCCCCTGGCTATACATGAACTCTAAAGGCCGCGACTGACTCCTAATTAAAATGTAGTGAATAAACTACTAAATATCCCTGCTGCGACCTGAACAAGATAAATGTTCTTCTCTGTCAAAACGTCTAAAATCAAATTAATGAGTAATTACTACTTTGCAATTATTTATTAAAAAAAAATAATAAAAAAAATGACAGTAAAACTATTGAATTCTTCGCCATAAACTAATCACAATCGATTTATTGCAGGCTACTCTGCCGCTCGTTATGCTTTATTTATGCATATTCACTCTAAAAGTAGATGCTCCGGTGTGTTGGTGTCATGGGGGAGACTTTCAGCGGTGACTGAAAATAGTGCTAATATAAGACTAATGAATAACAAGAGTAAACCATGGTTTCTTGTTTGTTTTCGACACTTTTGGGAACGGCAGGATCTAATGAAGTGAAAGTTAAGTCTGGCATCTGTGGCCCCGTATAATCCCTTTATTATTGTAATTATCTACGCAGCCTAAAGCCCAGGTTTATCAGCGGTGGATCCACGCAATCGAAGTTTACCTAACATTCAATTTTGTCCTCCAATGTGCGGGGTATTTAGAAAACAAAAGATGCGATATTAGTGGTGTCAGATTAAGTAACCCAAAAACTTTTTTTTTTTCTCGCACTGAAAGGAAGTTTTACACATCTAATAGTAATAGTCCCGTCAAAAGTCACAGCAGGTTAAACTACAGAATGCAAACATATCAAATTATTTTGAAAATGGGTGATTTCATTGTTTCTATCGATCTATCTGACAATCTGAACATCTTTTTACCCATCTTTGATTGACTTTGGTCAGGAGATTGCTGCAGGGGCCAAGAAACTTGGTGGACCAGGCACCTGCCGCTGGACAGGTCCGTGAACGCCTCTCAAGTGCTACTGTATGTCAGACCGCAAGGCCAAAATAAAACCTGTTGATACACACACTCCCAATATCACGGAAGGATTACTCAGCGGAGCAAGCGGTACATCGTATAAACAGCCTACTGATACAACAGACAGGCTACGAGTTGGGGTCAAATTCAGCTCCAGTGTGTAAATAGACACCCGCTGTACTTGACTTGCGCAGATTATTCGCGGGGGGGTGGGGGGGTGATCAGCAACACAAGTGGTGCCAAAAGTGGTATAAAAGAAGGCTGAAATAAAAGGAGGGCGGCTTTTTCAGAAAAGGAGGTCGTTCATATCTGTGACTGAAAAGCAGGCGGCTGTTGAGATATTTGTTTCACGTTTCCTCTTCAAACACAGCTAAAATATGTTTCAGTAGCCAGCTGTGTCTTTATATCTCGCTGCCACATTATCCCTAGAAGAAGCTGTTTATTCATTATTTTTATTTTATTTTAATGCTTACGTGCCACAAAACTAAAAACATTCGGGGTTTTTTTTGTTTTTGTTTTTTTCCATTACAGGTTTAAGATGCAAAGCAGTGTGCGTCTATTCCTTGCTCGCGGCTATTTAATCATCATCATTTCCTAAATGAGAAGGCTAATTAAGGACACAATATTTCAGCTCTAGTCTTCTGGCGAGTCTGCACATGAGACTTGAGACCAGAGTCGACAAGATAAAGCCTACAGTGTGCGTCGTGTTTGGGCAGAGCGGCTTGTAAAACGAATTCAATTTAACTTTAAATCCAACACTTTACTTAAAAAAAAAAAAAGAATGCGTGCATATTCACCCACTTTTTAAGAGGCGAAAATGCATCAGTCTCAAGCCTCTGGCACCTCCGATGTTCGCGTTAAGAGGAGTTATAAAACGCTCTTGAGCGCACGCGGTACAGCGACCCAGATAAGGTGGCAGAGAGTGATTTACCACTATTTTTTTGCACTTCACGGACTGTTTTTCTATTTCTCCGTAGAGGTCCTCTGGGACAGATTACACGTGTAATTTTCAGCTGCGAGATGTTTTTAGTGACCTCCTCCCAACATAAATAAAACATATGAAGAAGGGGGAAAAAAAAAAAACATTAAGGAAGAGTGATGAACTATGAAGTCCTGGGAGGCCACTGGGCGGTGGCGAGGAGAACTGAGGGATTCAGTTGCAGTGGCAAATACTGAAAAGTCTATTTAGCTATGAGGATCCTTATACGTTTATTACCCAAAATACAAATAAAAGTTTAGTTTTAAAAGGTTCCAATTCAAATTTAAAGTTGAATAATTGTATAATCAGCCCAAATTCTCCAAAATATTTTAAACTATGAGACCAAGTTGTCAAATTTTGATACGTCAATGACACGGCACACACAGCGTGCACACAGGCAGAGCCCTACTCTGAAAGCACCTTGACTCCTTGAAAGGGGCTGCTCATTGACCAATCTGCTCTGACAGCAGTGTGGCGTGAGCTTCTGACCCTGTGACTGCAAAGGGTCTGTGTTCAGTGGCCATGTAAGGGCTCACTGGCGCTCACACTGGGGGTTTCTGCCCTGCCCTGGAGGAGGTGACGTACACACACACACACACACACACACACACACACACACACACACACACACACACACACACACACGGTATACATGCGCAGGGGGGACTTATAGCCTACTCCACGCCAAGCCCCCTCAGGTATGCACAGCCACAGAGCAGTAAGTGTGTGCATCCAGGCTGGAGGTGGAGACACCGGCAGGTTCTTCCTCCTGTGACTGTACAGGTCCTGTCTGTATCCTCGCATGGCTCCTCCCTCACGCTGGTCAAAAGGTGAGCAGGTTCAGCACAACCAATCCTTACACACTAATGCTTGTGGTTGTTTTTTTTAGTGACACAACTCTGCTACCTCGCACAATTCCGCATCCCTCTTTTTAGTTTATTATAGACAAGAAGAAAATGTAAAGACAGAGGAATCCATCTCGTGATAAGGCCCTCTAATCTTATAAAATTAATGGTTGTGAAGAAGATTGATTAACTATTTTCTTTCAGTGACTTCACAGGGTCCACGAGGGAACCGGGGTACCTGAATGACTGTTTATTTACATTTGCCCTTTTTAAATTATCCCTTTCTTCTCAACATCTGCTCCACATTACCACACAGATATCTGTCCTAATGACCGCTATAATGCCTGCACTCACACACACTTGCTCAAACACAGGCACTCAGACATGCATCGCCTGTAGTATTACCATTATCCACTGTTCATCTGGGACACTTTACCCTCTCCAAACCACCTTGCACAACAAATGGACCTTCTCTCACTGTTGCCCCTTTTTGTTTGCTCCGAGCTTCCCGCTTTCCCTCCCAGTTTGGTGTAAGTCTGATGGATGCAAATGGGCACTTACTTAATTGGATCAGTTCCCAAGATGGAGATAAACGGGGCACAGGCTTGTTTTTTTTTTTCTCTTCCCCCACAGCTTCCCCAAGTTATTTTGAGCCGTGCTCAGTTCAGCGGTGTGTGGAGCGAACGCTAATGAGGAGGGGCGAGGAGACGCCGTTGCTGCTCGACTCATTCAAGACTCCGTGCTCCAGACTGGCCCCTCACTCCCACACAGTGAGGGGACGGAAGCTGCTTGGCGCTGCAGTGTCTCAGTGCCAATTTTGTAAAGTGCCTGCAAGTGATGCAACAACAGCCATGGCTGTTTGGGGTTTGATACAACGCAGGTAGGTTCGATTTTGTCATTAAAAATAAATTAATTTGATGGCAGTCAAATCTTAACATAAACATGGTAGAAAACACAAATTCACTTCATGTCCATGCTTGCTCATGACACCTGGATGTTCCAGACATTAGCAGATGATTACTGATGAAGGATGTTCGGGACTTTCTTTTTCTCCCCTTAACCACACCACCCATCCAAAAAAAAAGAAGAAAAAAAAAAGAAAGAAAATCATGCAGTGGCTGCATGCCAGTAGGAGTGTGCTGGCTGCTGCACCCTGATTAACAGCGTGGTTTACAGCCAACTCCAATAGGTAATCTCATCAGAGAGGGGCTTTAAACAGATAAAGACCACCCCTAACTACCCCCCTCTCCGCCAACCACTCCAACTGCATCCCTTCCCACTTGAGACATCCCATCTAACACACTAACTGGGAGCTGCTAATACCTGGAATAGGCTAACATAGCCAGCCACAAACCAGGCTCAAATCATCTATTGACCTCATTTTCAATAAAGGAGCCGTTTCCAGTCTGATGGATGATTTGTTGGTCTTGCATGGAATGGCCATCTGGATGGAAGGATATGATCACCGTAGTAGGTATGCATCACCTGCCAGCAAGTATCCGCTGCATCGACAAAAGCATAGTGGTCTGCAGCTATGTGTCCATGTCTATACATCTCACTCAAACGAATATGTATAGAACGAGACCAGCTTATAAAAAAAAAAAAAAAAAAAAGGACGAGTTAATTGAATTTAGCACCATATGGTCACTATTGGCTCAGGATTTTTTCTTCTCAAGTCAAACACGAGGTTATTTTGATCCAATATGAGAAAATCCCTGGTTGCATCTGGAGACACAACAGCAGTTCATTCAGATATCAAAAAGCTTTGTACCCGGGCCTCTTTGTTGCAGAATAAAGAGGAGGAATCCAAAACAAATCTGTGAAAGAGCTTTGGCTGTAGTAAAACCCCTTGTCCCACACAGCCTCTCCCTTTTTTTTTGTTTGGGGAGCTCAGATTGGGTTCACAGTAGCTGCACTTTAAGTATAGAGAGATCTGATTTATTAGCTTGTCAGGGGAAGCATTGTTCAAGAAAGCAATCAAAAAGCACTTACCTAGCTCCTCTAAAATTACTGCTTTTTTCACTGGCTAATTTGTGTAACTCCCATGGAGAGGCTGGCAAAGAGTTTGATGAGGCATATAATGATGATTAATGAATTTATTGCCCTGCTGCTCATCAAACGGTTGTAGTATATACTTCTCTCTCTTTCTGCCTATGTGTTGCACAGGCTCCAGAGTGACAGAGGGGCAGAGATGAGATAATGTTGCCCTCCTCCCTGCTACCTCCCCTTGGCTGTTAACCTGACTGACCTGATGGGCATGAGAATGTAGTGCATGGTCTGTGGGCAGACTTGGGAGCACAATGGACAGTTTAATAAAAGGTTAAACTGGAAATGCGAGTAAACCTGCTGCGAGGGACACACACTCTCAACTTTCAGCCTCTGATCACTTTTGAGGGAAAAGCAAAGGGGGGTGGGGGCAGATCCGCACTGCCTCTTCTTCCCTCCACCAGCACAGCCGCCAGCCTCTCACAGACCCCTGTGCACCAGCCTCAAAAAGTACGAGAGAGTCTTACTAATGAGTCAACAAAAATCTCAACAATCTGCACGGGAAGCAGCCACCGTGTTGAGAAATGAAAGAGAAGTGTTCTCACATGCCATTATTCCATTGAAACAAGGCCTGCTCTCATCACAAATGATGATTAACGACTAACGGGGTGGGGAGGGAGTGTGCATGTGTTTGTGAATCGGTCACTGCGGGGTCAAAAGCACGTCTACATCTTTGCTAAATAAGCCCAGCCCCTCCACCCAGCCTGCTCCCATAACTCTGGGGTCACGCATCTTTCCGTTCAACATTGTATAGGAGGTTCACACTTGATTACACCCCATGCCTTCCTATCCCCTGCTCTTTGGTCAACTGTGCTTGATTAAGTCTTTGCTTGTTCACCATCACTGGTAACTAAAGAACGCATTGTTGCACCCTCCCTCGCCCCCCCTGCCGCCTCCCCCCCCCCCCAAAAAAAAAAAAAAAAAAAACACACTCACGCACACACACACACACACACACACACACACACACACACACACACACACACACACACACACACACACACACATCCCCCACCATCACCCCCTTTGAGATCAGCTCCCTGGATAGACTGGATTCTGCATTCACTGATTCATTAGGTTGGTCCCTTAAATACATCAAAGAGCTCCTTCCCTCACAATAAACCAATAAAAGCAATTATAACCCCATCTCTTCTGGCAATGTTGATCTCCAGGGTGCTAACGTTAGATAATGAAAGGGTTTGATGACATAAGTTTTCTGAGAAAGCTCACTTTCTGTCTCTTTCTAGTGTGCATGCTCTTCCTCTCTTCTCAGCCTACTCTGCAAAATAGCACACACCACAGTTTCCCCCTCGAATAACATGCATGTAATTTGCCCATATATCATAACCCTTGAATTTTTTAGTTACAATTACAAGAATAAAAAGTCTGAAATTTAGCAAGAAGCCCGTGCAAATGAAGTGATGCGTTGCCTATCATGTGTTTCACATTAAATGTTACCAGATAAACTTCTTTAAATATACATTGCCCTCCTCTTGCTCTTTCTGGCTCTCTCTGTTTGAAGCAGTGGACGGAGGGGTTCAGGCGTGGGCTATTCTGCCTCTGATACTCTCTTCTGGTGGCGTGGTGGGGATGAAATGCATTTGTCAAAACGAAGAAATTGAGATTCACTCAGCGCTGCCTGATATTGGTCTCATTCCTTTTCCTCAAAACAGGAGATGGCAACTCAATCAGGGGAATCGGCATATGCAGATCGCGGCGATACATTTTTCATGAGCCTGTTTCATCCCGAAGCAGATGAAAACGAAGAAGGGGAAAGTGGTTATTAAACAAAAGATGGAATCAACAGAGTGAAAAATGGCTTTAAAAATGAAGTTTCTAAGTGGGTGTTTTGCTTCCTAAGCCGTTACACTTCTCTGACAAGTATGCATATAATAAGACTTATTGTACCGCATGTGCAAAACAGAAATGGTTAAAACCTTCTATTATGCAGCTTGGTAGTATTTATAGGATGTAATCGTAACCGCCTCATTTTCCATTAAGTTTTCTGTGCCACAAATTTAAAAAAAACGACATTTCTTCTCTTCTTGGAAATGCATTGAACAAACAGGTCAGCAAGTTCACTTGAATATATCACCAATAAGTTATAATCCCACTGACTGTCGCCTGTGGGAACCCTGGAATTTGAATGAATGATGCTCCAGCTTTCACACACACAACAGCTCTGGTCCCTCTGAATGGAGTGAATGCTTGTGAAACAGACCGTGTTCAAATAGTGTTAGCAAATACTTCATGGTTTATTTTAGCAGTTTTTTAACAGGTGGGCTAGGATTGTCACGTATGACAAGATATATGGAAGGATTTTTATTAGATCCAAAAAAAAGAAAAAAGTTCAGTATGTAACTGACAATTTATCTGACATAACTTGTACTGACCTGCTGTAGTGAACTCCAAATATCAGGACATAAATTCCAGGTATAATCTTATCCAATATGACTGTGTATTACATATTCTGAACAAATAAAATCAGGAGTTTGCAGTATACTGTATTTAAATAACCTGAGTTAAATAACCCAAGTATGTAATACACCTGTCAGTCCACTGGATGAGAGCGTGTCAGTGTCATGTGTTGCCATGGGGTAGGTGTTAAAAGGACAATGTGGTAAATGTGGTTTTGGAAAAGATCATCGTTTTGTGTGACAAGGTCGCAGTCTGGTTTAGTATAGGCACCAACGTTACTTGATTAGGGTGAGGAAATAATCATTGTTTGTGTTACAATAAGTTATGTGATCAACATTATGTAAGTTACTCAAGGTACATATGTAAGTAATCTACGTGTATTGCTTAAAAGAAATCCGCATTGACCTTCGCTTTCTAACAGACTCAAACATCAGAGTAAAAGTCCTGTGTTTCTTCCATCGTGTTTACCTGAATAAACTGAAAAATTGTTTAACTACTTTCCTGTGTGCTGGCACACTAACAGAGGACGACTCTCCAGTCCTTGACCTGTTGACTGACTCACAAATGCACTGACTTCATTAGCAGGTCACCAGTCATGCTTAGTAAATACATGAGTATTGACACGTGCATATAAAAACCTAACATTATGTCATTGACTAGGGCAGTTTCACCTACAAGGCTACAGGGCGTGGGGCTGATAAGGGTTCGTCCAACCAATTACAACTGAAGCAGTCAATAGCAAGTAAAACCTGGACTCATTATCAAAATTGCATGGAAAAAAATGCAAAGTAAAAAAGAAAAAAAAAAGATATATTGACTGGTGTAATATGCGTGCAGTCAGACAGTCCTAGTTTGTGTGCATAATTGCTTTAATGTGGGCTATTAAGACTAAGTGGATATGATTTTACTGTCTGCCCTACATTCAGTGTGATCCCTGCCATGATCAATACTTATGATTTGTAAATCACCAGCCATCGACAGCATAGTGTGATAGTTAAGTGTTTGACCTTGTGAGGAAGATCTCCTTCCTTGTTCTTGAGACTACCAAAGAGAAAATTGATGCTGGGAGGAGGGGGGGGATACATACTGTAGGCCCACACAAATATTCTTTATCTGTATGAGACTTTTACAAACTATTTTTATGTCTTTAAAGATGTATAATTAAGGGAGTTTCTTGTAAAACATAAATACTAAGTTTGAGTTTTGGAAAAATAAATATTCTGTGAGATCAAATACAAAGCATGCAGGCAAGAAGAAGAGTGTAATGATGTGTGCACGTGTGAGAGGGGGGAGGCTGAGGCTTTGACTAGGCTCCTGGCCTATACATTCCTTCTCCACAAGTGCATGTTTGGAGTGCTTCTCTGTGTCTGGAAGTGACACAAACACACATATATAAACACACGCTTCAGATTAGACGCTGAGCCTGAGTGACTTAAACAAGAAAAGATAACTCTTTGTGCGGTGACAGATGGATAAGCAGAGCCATCTCAGGCTGTAATCTTGGAATAGTTTGAGACACTTTGTGTTTTGGCAACAGACGAACACGATATGTGATCTCCCCCTGAATGAATGAGCAATAGTGTGTTAAGAGCAAAGGATCTGTTTTTGATTCGTGTTGTGTCATGTTTTTACCGTAGGCGATCAGAAACCAACATCTGGCGTGATGATCACCCCCCCCAAACCCAACAAAAATGTCACTGTAAGATAATACACGACTAAAAATCTGAAACACCACAGGTGGAGAGCTGGAGTGCTTTTGCATATTTTAGATATCTTCTCTCTTATCTGGCTAAGATGCAGTTTCCACAGTTCTAAATGTGTGTCAGTGCATGCACAGGTATGTGTGAATACACTAAGTGCTAATCAGTCATATCAGGTTCTGAGGGAACTAGACCAATTAAGCTGTACTTGCCTGTGATCAATAAATAAAACATCAGAGAAGACTCCGAGCCTCATTAGTATTAGCAAACCCTGACACTGGTCAATCAGCTGTTGATAAAGACCTCCTCTCAAATCTCCCATGTGCATGTCTACATGTGTCTGCATACATATGTGCATGTGTATTTTACAACAATACACACGCCTGTGATTTAGTATGAACACTTTGAAACATGCTGTGGATATGTAAGCATCAAACACTTTACTTCTACATGGTGATTAAGATACAGATCCATCATCCAATTGAGCGGAAGAAAATATTAAGCCTTCTCAAAAAAGACGAGATACAAATAGCTTTCTTACAAGAAACCCACCTAGTGGATAAGGAGCACATGAAACTTAAGCGAGACTGGGTAGGCCAGGCTTACTACTCATCATTCTCCTCCAATAGCAGAGAGGTCGCTATCTTAACACACAAGGCCACCCCATTCGTACTCAGTACACGTAAAAGGGACTCCGAAGGCAGATACATCCTTGTTCACGGCACAATGTATGGCACACCGGTCACTTTGATTCATATCTACGCACCAAATTCGCCAACTCCATCATTTTGGACTACAATAGCAACAGAAAGAGAGGAACACAGAACTCCCTTTACAGTTTGAGGTGGTGAGTTTAATTGTTGTCTTGATAACAAATTAGACAGGTCTCCAGCAGACACAAATAGAAGAACAGGTGCAGGTGCTTCACTAAGTAAAATGCTAGATGATATACATCTGATAGATGTATGGAGGAACCTGAACCCATCAGTGAGAGACTTCACATTCTACTCTAATTCGCATAACTCTTACTCACGCATTGACTATTTTTTTTTGCCCTACCACAGATTACAGGACGAGTAAAAGCATGTAGTATAGGATCTATACATATCAGCGATCATGCCCCAGTACACCTGGAAATGACGGTGAGTGAAGCTATTTCTGGCACACAGAGATGGCATTTCCTATCATATCTCCTCACTGATAAGGAATTAAAAAAAAGAAGATGGAGGCCGAGTTAGATTTATTTTTTTGACATAAACGACAACAGTGAAACAAACCCTGAATTTCTTTGGGAATCTGCAAAAGCCTATATTAGAGGATTTACTATCTCATATATGTCACACCGGAAAAAAAACCCTCTACTTCAGAAGCAAAATGAACTGGAAACGGACTTAAAAAAAAAAAAAGCAGAGCTGGTCCATAAATATAGTCCAACCAAAACAAACCTAATTAAAGTGCAAAGTATCAGAGCGGCAGTAAATTCAACTCTGAATGAGAAAGCATCTCGATCCTTATTCTACCAAAAGCAACGACTGCATGAATATGGAAACAAAGCTAGTAAATATCTGGCCCGCCTACTTAACCAGAAACAAAACTACAACACCATAGCAGGAATCCGAGATCCATGAGGGAAAAGACATTTCGCTAAGAAAAATATCAACTCTGTTTTCGTATCATTCTACAAATCATTATACAAAATTGATAATAACAGCACTAAAGAGGAACTTGAAAAATTATTTTCTAAAATTAAATTACCTACACTAACAAAAGAACAGCAAAAATCCATGGGGAAACCCATTCAGGAAAAGGAAATATTAGAAGCAACGGTTCTGATGCACAGTGGAAAATCACCAGGCCCAGATGGGTTCCCAGCGGAGTGGTTTAAAGCCTTTAAAAACAAGCTCACTCCTCATCTAGTCAGAACTTATAATTACAGCTTTAACACAACTCACCATCTACCTGAAACAATGTCACTCGCCAACATTAGCCTGATCTTGAAAAAAAAAAACAAGGACCCTGAAAACCCGGCGTCTTATAGGCCCATATCGCTCATTAATGTAGATGCAAAGATTTTAGCCAAGATATTGACCCTGAGGCTTGAACCACTAATATCAATATTAATAAATCCTGATCGAACAGTCTTTATCAAAGGGAGGAATTCCTCCAATAATATCAGGAGGCTTCTGAACATAATACAGTTTGCCAGAGATAATAATGTACAAGGCGTGGCAGTGTCTCTGGACTCATTAAAATCTTTTGATAGGGTTGAATGGCCCTTTCTTTTCTATGCTATGGAAAAATTTAAAATGGATACGGAATTCATTGACTGAGTGAAACTGCTGTATTTTTCTCCAAGAGCGGTTGTTATTACAAACTCCCACTGCTCAGATCCGTTCCCATTAGAGCGTGGCACCCACCAGGGATGCCCGTTGAGCCCTCTTTTGTTTGCATTGGCTATTGAACCATTAGCTGAGCTCATCAGAACCACACCAACGATAAGAGGTTTTAATGTCAATGGTGCAGTACAAAAAAATGTATCTCTATGCGGATGATGTCCTGCTGTACCTGGTTGAGATAAACACTACCTTCCCCTGTCTACTTGAATGTTTACAACAGTTTGGGCAACTATCAGGCTTTAAAGTTAATCTATAAAAAAAAAAAAAAATGCCATGCCTATTGGCGCTACGGCAGGCTCTACACCACCTAATGGATTTCCTTTTCACTGGTCACTCAAGGAGATAACACACCTTGGAATTAGAATTGGCCCCTCCCTTAAAAAAACTGGTTAAACTCAATCTTAAACCAATCACAACACGCATTAAGGAAGGCTTGAACAGGTGGGGAACCTTATCGACTTCCTGGTTGGGCAGGGTAAGCATGCTCAAAATTAATATACTGCCTAGGTTACTAGAGCAAATACTCTCTCCAACAGTCCCATTTCTTCCGCTATCTACAAATAAGACATTATATACCTAAAACCTTACATGCTCCAAACATGTGCTTTTTGGAAGAAATCCTCCCACAACCCATACCAAAAAGATTAATTTCTCATGTCTACGAAACCTTTGGCCTTAATCTTAATTACTCTACTGACCACATCCACAAACAGTGGCAGGTTGACATGGAGTGTCTGATAAAGGAAAATACATAGACATCAATTATCGAAAACACACTTAACATTCTGAGCTGTAGCATAGATAGAGAACAACAATTTAAAATATTACACAGACTGCATTGTACACCACTGCTGAGGGGCAGGCTTGGCCTAGGTTCCCCTACATGTAGTAAATGTAACTCTGAAGTTGGTACTTATATACACGTTTTGGAAATTCGCAAAGATACAAACATTTTGGAGAGAAGTGAAGGACGAGGTGGTTTCTTTGATCGGATATGACCATGGAGCTTTCACCTCCTCAATGTATTCTGGCAGCTAAAGTGAGCAGTGCAAGGAGTAACGACAACGCTAAACTGATTGGAATACTATTGTACATTGCACGAAAGATTATTCTTAAATTCTGGATCTCTAAAGATACCCCTTCTACGGACGATTGGTAGAAGGGAATTCTGGAAGTTCTTCCTCTGGAAACACCCTACATGACAATGTCAAGGGATTCGTCAAGATATGGAAACCGGTCTTAGACATGGTGGACCCCTCCAGACTGGACTTTGCCCTGCCAGATTAAAAACATTGGTCCCGATGCTGACTTGACCTGATGTTATAACCAAGATGTACTTATGTCAGACTGGTGATGTGCAAATGTGTTATTATTTGCTGTGGCTGTTTATTTGATTTCATTTCCCTTTTTCTTTTATTCTGTACTGTATCCTTAAAGTTCTGGAGTTCTGTCTTGTTAAGTTACAAAAAAATCATTTCAGTTTCTCTAGTCTCTCCGTCAGCCTGATGTGTTATCCAGCGTGGAGTTATTCTTGTATCAGCTTGTCCAGAAGCTCACGTTTCCTCTCGAGCCGACTCTGACCGCAGGCATTTTTTGACCAGTGGTTGGGGCAAACTTGAACTGAATTCCATCTTCACTGTCTGTGAATGAGGCGGACTCTGAAGGCAAGCAGGACCAGAGGCAGCTAACCCAGCACAATGATCAAGTGCTGGTAGCATGAGTAGCCAGAGCACACAGGGCTATTAGTTGTGAGTGATACGGTTGAAGTTACTCCTGTGAACTTGGCCGTGACTCGGTGCTTGGTACTGTTGGAGGAGGGGGAGAGGGGGGTATGGCCTAACAGTTGATATGTATCCCAGCGGCCACACAACTCCACTCCTTGTTTCCAGTTGGATTCCACTTATAAGTGGTGCCATTCTTTCCCTCCGTTGAGTGCAGGCTACACGTGTTTGTGACCCCCCCCCCCCACACACACACACACACACACAACCAACCCGGTTATTAACACAAACACTGGCTGACACTTGTTTGTGCTTTTAATTGTGTCTGGATGTTATGTCTCTTGTGAACACATACATTAGCATTTCTCTGGCACAGTATAATCACTCCTTCAACCACAACGCCGTGCAGAGAGAGCACAGGAAATTACCACATGCAATCATGTTTGCTGCACAAGCACATTTGGCTTCGCTCAGCTCCTGTATAGTCTGCCGCAGCCTCTAACTTTGTGTTGGGCTGTGAGTAAGCGATGCCATTTCATTACAGCCCACATTTGCAAGTGCAGTGACGGGAACTTTAATTACAGAAATTTTCCGGTAATGCCAATAGTGTCAAAATATGTAAAATAGATTCAATCCATTCAGTCTTGTTTGATAAGCAGTCGGTATCAATTAACAATGAGATCAAGTTTCCAAACAAGGACCAGAAGGACAACAATCTAAGGACGATCACTTTTTTTTTTTTTACCTGCAGACTCCTGTGTGATTATCAAAGGCTTCAAAGTACCACTGAAATAATTCAGACTGTCAGAACATATTTCGATTTTCTTTACTTTTCTCTCTGATATAACACGACCCACACAAAGAAAGCCTCCTACTCCTCAGGCCTCTCTATATACTGCGAACAAAGCAGCGGTGTGCCATGGATTACAACTGTAAAATATGCATGTCCCAATGAAATATGTATATAGCCGTGTGTCATCAATGACATGGCTTCTACAAAGACTGTACCGGGTACACAGGAACGTGTGTTTCTCTGATTCTATTCCCTTGACTTTAATGGGTGTAGACACAAGAAAAGACTCATCTGGGAGAATAATTAAGCCTGACACCAACGTATTTGGTGTGCATCTGAACACGTTTTACTGAACCACTCATTTAGTTTTCTTGAATAACTTCTACAATGGTAATAAAAAAGAAAGCATGCAATAAAGGGGCTCAGTGTACCAGCCACCATTGTTTCTGAATTAAACGCCCAAAATATCTTCAGGAAATAAGACTGTTTTCCAGCGGATGGGGGCCTAATCTACTCAGTCATGGTGGTTTGAAGAGGGAATGTTTTCGAGTTTTAACAGGGTTGGTTCCAGCATTCCCACCACCGCAGTGATCTAACTACGAAGAGGGACTTCTCTCTTCCTCTCCCCGCCACCCAAAGGGAAAAGGAGGTTACATGGATGAGCTGTGAATTACAGCCTGGAAAAAGCCTACGCAAAGTAGCTTTTAATACCTATGACCTGTGAAGTGTCACTGATGATTAAATTATATTTATCAAGATGAGTATTGTATCATTCGCGCGCAGTTTCGTGAAACTTTGTCCTCTAAGCAGAGATTAAAGGAAAGGCTTTTTGGTATTCATTACAAGAACGAACCCTAAGGCTATAGGGCCAGCAGATAATCTCCTCCCGACTCAGACTCCCACAATCAACACAAAAGCATTAGAACCGTAACAGTTTGACAACAGTCAAGTGCAAGAGGGTGCAACCAGAGGGAAACAGTGTTAGTTAGTCGCCTCTAGCTGCTTGGCTCTGGGTCTCAGGTGTCTGCTTCTTTACAGGTATGTGTTACCATAAAAGAGTAGTTAAGAGGGCCTCTTGTTGAGGACCCTTCCCTCCTGTCTCGGCACACTGACTCCAGTGTGAACAGGGGTGCCTGGACGATTTAGCGCAGTCTTGTTAGATTGAGTATTGCACAATGGAAACTGTCATGCGGCTTGTAATGTGTAATTGAACTTGGAGCCATGTTTCTTGAGAATATTCAGACGCAGCTCGATTGGATTTCACTTGGAAAAGGCGACAGACATCCCGTACACTGTTTGCTCAAAGGCTCTTTCTTTTTTTGAGCCGGGAACACAGGCTGAGGAACACTTCACAGAGTCGCTTTTCCCAAACGGCTACATGTCCAATGCAGTTGCACCCTTCTCTTATGTCCCCAAAAACCACAATCTACCCCCACCCTCCAACCCCTACACCGCTTTCCCACAACCCACCGCACCCTCGCTGGGACTGTTTTGTCTTCTGGAACTTTCATTATGCGAAGAGGATAAAAATACAGCATCCTGTGAATTTATGGTTCCAGGCAGAGTTGCCATTGAAAATATGAACTTTTCAAACATTCAGTCTGAAACCAAAGTAAGAAAACAGGGCGACCACAGCGTTTATACAGAGCCACCGCAACACTGAGGCCTGTAGTCGCTACACTCACACTTACAACTTCTTGGTATTAAGGCGCAGACACTTCAGACTCTCCGCACACACGCTCATACACATCCACCCACAGCATGGCTGCACATTCATACAAGCATATAAACATTTAAACATATCCATATGTGTTCATATGAGAAACTTCAGCATTTAGAAACAAACGAAAACATGCACGCAGGAATGACACACCCACACATACACACACAGACACCATAATCCATTACATCCTCTTGGATAACTTCTACTTGTTTATTGACTGTGCCAATTTTAAAGGACGGTCCGTATATCTTATTCCTTTCCAGTGTAAACCTCTCCTCCCCATCTCAACCTCAGACACCGATGACACATCTCTTTAAACATCCCTTTCTCTTGCATGGACATATGACTCAATGATAATGACAGTATTGAGTGTTTTATAGAGAGTCATAATTACAATCATCCAAAGCTCCATTCGTGGGAGTTTATGTCCATTTCCACCTTCCTTTCTCCCTCCCTCTCCCATTCTCACTGACAGCTGCTTTTCCTGGGAAAGTGCCTCTTTTCTCAGACGATAATCTATTGCCGTCCTCCCATCGCTTACATGTAGCTACATGGTGAGTCAGTGCTGTAATTCCGTCATTAGCTGGATAATGTGTGTGCTGTCTGTGTGTTAAAACTCTAAGTGCCAGCTTTGCTGTGACCCCAGGGCAGCCTGTGGGTTTCACTGATGCCAGTCTACCCACCAAGCGTCATCTGAGCTGTGTAATGGGTTTTTGTCCAGCTCAGTTTGGCCTATACTGGCTTTGGGTATCAGGGCCGTCACACGTGTATGTGGACTAAATGCTGCTGCTTTGTGTCTGAAACCTTCAAGTAGCACATCTTATTATGTAGTCTGAAGTTTTAGAAGCTATACAGTAGTACGGTTAACCAATGACCAAAAAGCTTCATATGAGGTGTGTTTAAAAACTTCAGAGTGTACCTGTTGCACACGTGAGGAGGAGATATCACCTTTTTTTTTTACTAAGTATTCCAAGTTGCTTTCATTGGTCAACATCAGCACCTGTGTTACACACATTTTTGTGAGCAGAGAGCAAACATCACATTTTTTGTCAAATTGAGGGACTCTGCAACAGGGATCCTCGAAATGCTTCAGAAATCCGACGGCAATGAAGCATTCTGCTGAGCGAGGTGTTCTGAGTGACATTTGTGTTTGAAGAGAGGCAGGACGTCACAGTCCAAGACCAAAGAAGGCGCATCAAGGCAGGACCGCAAACAGGTGGGTTTTATTTTATATTTACTTGGTTATGCACTGTGAATTCAATCCCACAGGTCAGACTGTCTGCTCAGTCCTTTTTTGACATTCTGAGGCAAGACATTTGCAGCAAATGACCTGAACTGTGGCACGTTGGCAATCGGGTTTGCACCCACTAACAGCTAGTTTCTCACTCGCGACAACACAGTCGCCACTTCCACCCCACCCCTACTTGCGGTATATAACTATTTCCAAATTGACACAAAGTTTGATGTGTGATTTCAGCTTAAGTTTCAAGTCCATGTTGAAATCACAAATTGGGACACACCATTGGTTGATGATGATCAAGCAACGAAACATCGAATACATACTCACAAAGGTTTTACCTCCCCCCTGTTCCATGTGCATTGCTGTGTTGTGCGCTATCTGTGCAACAAGAGCAGTCACAGAACTTTTTTTTTTTTAATGTCACCTCATGAAACAAACAAAGTAAGAGTAAAGAGAAGATCCTTGAGTATTTTAACAAATGGGACACGATCCATACCAGGTTTTGTTTTTAGTTAATTTTCCCAGAGAGTGCTAAAGTTCATTAAGGTCTCGCTTTCCAACTTATTTTTCTGATGAACTTGTTGACCGTGCTTGGTGACACATCTTTGACACGGGATTCACACCAGTACACAGTAACACCCAATCACCTCCAGCCACGTTCCCCACATTACAGTGAGAGCATCTACCACACCGCCTGCCAGAGACAGACACCTCTAAATCATAAGTGGAATTACAATAAAACACGGGTTGTATTACGCCAATACCTTTAGATATATTGAAAGACACACAGGCAAATTGATAAAACATGTCTCGGCTCAGTCCCCACCTGTCTTTTTCCAATAACAAACTCGCACAATTAAGTTCTAAACTCTGCCATAAATCTTCCAGGACGCATGTTTAAAGAGTCCCTCCAGGCAGACCTACATTTGCTTTTGATTGCAGTGTGAGGAAGAAAGAAAGAAGTTTGTGTCTGGGTGTGAGTTTTTATCTAAAAGTTATATACACGCACGCACGCACGCACGCACGCACACACACACACACACACACACACACACACACACACACACACACACACACACACACACACACACACACACACACACACACACACACACACACACACACACACACACACTGGCAAATGTAGACATCACTTGTGAGCACTTTCACAGATATTGAAATGCACACATATACGCACATGGATCTACTCTCTCCCTGTGTGTGTGTGTCACCGTCAAACACCGCATTCAATCACAGATGAGCTCCAACCAGCCCATGACAAATCTCCACCTGTGTGTTGGATCAGTGTAGTTGTACATGTGGGAGCTCGCCCTGATCCCACAGCCTCTGCACTATCACCCACCACCTGAGGCCCGAATGACTGACTGACTGATGGGACAATCTCTTCTGACAAAAAGCATCAGTGATTGATCACAGAGGCAAACCTGAGCACCTTAGGAGGGGCCTCAGCGTGCCAAAGACTGTGGGCCCCGAGAGGGTGCACCTTTCCTCGGCGTGTCCACCTGAATCCCTGGGGCAGATTCCCCAGCACGCGGATCGGTGCGGTCATCACCAAAGCTACACGTATGCACACACACTACCGCCAACTGCATCATACCGACCTAAAACACATACAGTACACCCGGGAGTCAGGAAAATTAATTAGACACTAAATCATTTATACTTTGAGACAAGTGTCTTTTCTGTTGATTTTGAAAGGAGCTCACTGACGAAGCAGGTCTTGGAAATAACCTTGGGCTACAGTGACTAGTCTGAGAAATAGGATTTCGCCTCATTAAAAATAAATCAGGCCATTTTACACCGAACAAGAGCAAGCCAAATTGTGCTAAGGACAATTAGCACAGAATCAATCCCTTTCTTCCTGTCCCCACCCCCTCCCCCCTCCCCTTCATTTTGTTGCTGCTTTATTTTAGCACCATAATGAACACGATGAGACGAACACACAAACCACAAGATTCTTAGAAGAAGAAGGCAGACAAACCCCCATCTCGCTCATAGCTATGTCTGGATTGCCTTCTGCGCTGAGATAGGAGTCAACATGTTTAGCGACATCAAAAGAAAACCTGATACCTTAAGTATAAGAAGATTAACACTTGCAGTGATCTTGAGCTTAGGCTTCTCCAGGACTTTCAACAGACTGTGCCAGAAGGGACAATTACCGATGAATTGGCACCAACATCGCGTAGTTATTTAACAAAATCTGGCACAGTGTATAAGCTCTCGTCCTTAAGACTTCCTTTCAAGTCTGGCCCCGGTATCAGAAGGCTAACAGATTGGGGAATGTGACGAGAGCTGACAGCAGGGGAATCTGCAGGAACACTGAAAGAGGGAGGTGTGGAAAAAAAAGAAAGCAAGTAAGCAAGAAAGAAAGAAAAACAAAGGAGACAAAGAAGCAAACAAAGAAACAATCTTATCACTCGGTAGATATTTTATTTCCTGACTTTAGGGCTGTGTCATATCTCTGGGTGGATATTTGTGGTGTGTGTAAACTCAATGGTGTGCCTGTGGTTTTTTTTTTTTTACTGTGTACCTCAGTGGACTCAATATGACAACTTCAGGAATGTGACATTGTGTAAAACTCTGAAAACAAATGTTGACAGTCTAACAGAGAGCCACAGATGCATGGAAAACAAGCACATACACACACAGACAAAAAAAATGTAAAGCGCAGTTTAATTATTTAAATAGCATATTATTTCATGATTATTGCTATTTAGAGTAATTTATAATACTTAAATGTCACAAACCCACACACACAACTGAGCTACTGAACACCTGTAGGAGATGTTATGCTGCCACAAGCTCTCTGCTAATCCTTACCTTGAGCAACATGCACTCACCACAGGACTTCTCTGGGTTTAGGGAGTACACTACTCTTTACACATATATCACTCCCTATTAATCCAAAGTACATACTGTATGCTTGTACCTACAACGATTTTGAGCAGCAAATGTAATCTGCCTGTCAGAGGGGACGCCAAGAGAGGAAGCTGTGTGGGGGAGTCATGGACAAACTCCTCAGACAAAGATGTCTCCTTCCCAGCAGGAAACTGGCAGTGTCCCTATTTTCACCTCTACAGCGTACGAGTAGGGGCAACAATTCGGGTGAAGTTTCTTGACAACTAACTGGTACCTTTTACCTTTTATTTCTGTTAAACATGTATTAATCAATAATTTTAACATTAACATTAAATCAAATGACACGCTTACAATTTTGCTTTTATAAACCTCTCATTTATACTATGCTAAACTTTCAGATGCTCTCAGCAACTCTCTAAGATGGATGCAAATAAATCAATAAAAGTTGTGATAAACCCACTGTACACTACCTGCCACACATTAACTGTTCTAAAGTTGTCTCAAAGAAGGAAGTCATGCGACAGAGTAGAAAGAGTGACAAAGACACATGAATGCAAAAATCCATGTACCTGTAGTACTTATTCTACATAATGTAATTAAGCGAATTTACATAACATATTTAACTAAAGTAATATAAGTAATGTTACTTATGTAAGTAACTTATTTTCAACCCCGCATCACACCGAAGCATGTAATACTTCCATCGGTCCACCTGAGAATGCCGTGTCAGTGTCACATTTTGCCATGCATAAGTAAGGTGCTTGAAATTTATGCACAAAAAAACACTTGCTTAGGTTTAGAATAATATAATGGTTTGGGTTAAATGTCCCTGATGTAATTTCATACGACCTGGTTAGAATTCCTAAAAGGACGTTGGGTTAAAATAAGTATTTTTATATCAGTAACGTATGTCACATATGGTAAATATGTTCCTTTAAAAGTATTGACGTGGACTTTCTTACAGACTCAAATGCGGCACTGGCGGAAGTCCTGTGTTTGTTCCATCTAACCTGCTTGCCTACTGGGATAAAGTCCCAGTCTTTGTTCTTCACTACATGACCTCTTTCTTTGACCGTGCTCATAAATGCGCGTACTTCTCATTCCTGAGAGAGGCAAAACGTCACACTGCCACAATATCCTCTAGTGGACTGGCAGGTGTATTACATTCTTTGGCATAAACCTTTGTATGTCTGAGACACTCGTAGCGTTTGTTGGACAGTCATGTGATGTCAACACAGGCCAATAGAAAAGAAAAGCCAAAGAAAAAATGTAGGCATCTAGCAATGTCTGAGCCATTGTTGTGAAACTAATATAATTTGCACTGTGGACCAACGTAGCTACATTTTGATATGAGACTAATCTGTCATTGGTTGTAAAAGTAGGCAAATGTTTGTTGTCCATGACAGGAAATATGCTTGCATGCTGCTGATAAATGCTGATACAAACATAGTTATCTGGTGTTGAGTTTCCACACTTTTCCATTTCGCTCTGTTAAATTAACATCACACTACTTTCTGCATGAATCTCTGTTGCAAATTTGTTGCACATGAACTGATTTTTTCGGAGATATTGTTTCTTTTCTAATAAAATATGTGGGTGCATCTGTTATCCCTTGTAAGTAGCTGGTTTATAGCCAGTTGTTAACTAAATATATACACCCTAAATCATCAACTTGGCCAGATCATAAAAAAGCATGACTTCTGAGTGACTTCTTTCTGTTAACTTGTTTCCAGCTATTATCGGTCATCAGCTTAAACAGAGCTGAAAAGATGCCACGGCACGTTACATGTTGTAAAACGCCCACTCTGCATCTTTTAAGAAAGCTGTGAGTGATCCGACGCAGAATACCAAGACATGGTAAAGATAACAGGTGACAAGACAAGAGGCGCCACTTCGTTGTTCGTTGTTGGATCTGGAGGCCGCCTTGGGATACTGTGACAGACGTTGGGTTCTGACACATCTCCTCGGTGGATGGGGAGGAGCAGGAAAACTGAGTGATTTGGCGATGTTTTGGAGAAATTCCCCCCAGTCATAGTGCTCTCTCATTCCCTAACCCTCTCTGAAGTGGCTCTGACAGATAGACAGAGGAGACGTGACCTGAAACAAGCGGCTGTTTGATCATCTCCGTACCGCTTTCATTCTGTCACAAAGATCTATGCAAAATCACTTAATATTAAAAAAGACTTCAGTATTATTAAAGTGAAAATAAGCTCAATGGTGCCAATGCATTATACATCAATAACTCTGACAAAATATATTTTGTAAGTAAACTGATGAGCCAAGAGAAGAAAGAGAAATTGTGATAAGTCTCAAGAAGGGTGTAACGTAGGCCATAGAGAGATATGGCATATGTGTGTATGTCTCTCTCTCTGTGTGTGTGTGTGTGTGTGTGTGTGTGTGTGTGTGTGTGTGTGTGTGTGTGTGTGTGTGTGTGTGTGTGTGTGTGTGTGTGTGTGTGTGTGTGTGTGTGTGTTACAGAAACAGAGGGAGAAAAAAAATGTCTTTTAATAAAATACTGACTTCTAATTTTGTCCACTTTCTTAGCCAACTGCAAGGTCTTGAGAAAGTGAAGACATTTCTGCATTATGGGGACATTCTGACTGGTCCTCACAACTTTAAATGATTCTTTGAGGATTAAAGTCTGACATTAAATTATCTAATTCTGTTTATGGAGAGTGGAAATGCATCATATGTGTTTTTCGAATGAAGCCACATACTGAATAAAGAAGAAACTCTCGGTCTCTTTGCAGAAGGTGAGGTGTATCGACAGACAGACACACACACACACACACACACACACACACACACACACACACACACACACACACACACACACACACACACACACACACACACACACACACACACACACACACACACACACACACACACATAAATCTGCTCACTTGCACACACAAAAACTCACTGCTATCCCAACACCTCATAAAGTCAGAGACCGCCCACGCCCAAACAAATTTAAAACAATCAGAGGGTTTGGCAGGAGCAGACTGCTGTAGTCATTACTCAGGTCTCAGTGACAGCTTGCCCTCCTCACCTCATCTGTCTACCCTCTATAAAGACCAGCCTTATGGGCAGGCTCTGAGCCCACCCTGACCCTTCTCCCACCCCTACTCAGATACTCCTATGGCCCCGAGACCCTCTCATGGTGATTTAGGCATGGTGTGGATACTTTACATTATCACCCTCTATGGCTGGCGATGGACTTCGACACAACTTTGAAAAGTGACTAAAACTTTTAACACGGACTGTGTCATTGACACAGCATTAAACTGTATGTCTTTTGAATCTCTCATTCACAAATATCCCACTAAATAACATAACTTATCATCTTGCTGATGTTTTTATATGACATGTTAGGACCTCTAATCTCAGACAAGTTTAAATGGGATGTTTTTAATGTTTTTGAAGATGCAATGACCTTATTGAACAGGACTAGGCTACATTTTTCCATGTTTACAATAACTGCTGCATCACACAAAGTTTAAATCACAAATCTGATATCTTTCCCCGTTTTGACCCCTTCCACTAAAGATAATTTTAGATAGTTTTGTTGATATACAACACAGTACCCAGTGAAGAGTGAAAAGACAGTGAGGGCAGCAAAAATATTCTGCCAAGTCATCATAGAGGCCGAAAATCCCCAGTGAGTTCTCTATTGTTGAGCTTTCTGTCTCCTTTTAGCCTCTGACATGTTTCTGTACAGCCGCATAAATGTGGAAGCAAACAGATAGGTCCAAGTAATCACCTCATATTAACTGACACACATTTGAAATCCCTCTTTTTTTCTCACAATCACACCCTGAAACACTTACAACTACATAGACACGTGCAAATCTTTACCCTTTCCCTTTAGGCACACACGCAGGGACAAATAAACTAACGCACACTAATGTATGTATGGCTCTAACTCTCCTCCACTGCTGTACCCTGCCGCAGCCGACTTAGCCAGGATTTACGCAGCCCAGTCACAGCGTCTCCATTAATTGCTGAAAGTGACACCATGCACGGTTATTACACGATTACGACATGACAGCTCTCGTTTTTCACCATTAAGAAGCAGACGGGCCTGCGCTCAGCTGCAGCAGGGTGTCAGCACTTGGAAGTGAGTCGGCAGGAAGACAGGTTATACTGCGAAGGCCGCGGCCACAGCATGGGGTGCTTAGCTTGCTTATGTGTTGTCACGACACGCGGGTGGTTTTGATAAGTTTTCCATCTTTACGAAACCGTACACAAACCGCTGAAACTAATCCCGGTCGACAAGTACAGCAAAGCGACCGGTCAGCTTTTCTCACATAAAAGTCACAAACACAAAGCCAATGTCAATTTTTATTTTGAGTCTATTGTGGTTATTGGAGTAATAGGAGGGCAATAAAAGTAAATGTAACCCTAGCAGAGATTTATGAGAAATAGTGACTGCATGTCAAGCAGTCGGCAGCGGAGTTTGGAGTTTGCAGCTAGCATTGCCTTGATATCTTACATTTCACAAACATCAGTATAAATAGTGTCTAAGGGCAACAGGGGTGAGGTCTAATTACTGAAACAGATGTTTCTCAAATTTCCTCAATACACAGTTTTCAAGGTACATGCAGGTATGGTGTTCCACATCTTAGAGAATTTGTCAGAGTTCTTCCGTAGATTTAAGAAGGCTCGTTCATGTAATCCCAGACTGACTTCATGATGTTGAGATCAGGGCTCTGTGGAGGCCATACCTTCACTTGTTGCTTTGTTCTTTCTTGTCACTGAAGATAGTTTTCCATCACTCTGATTGTATGTTTGGGGTCACTGCCGTGCCATAGACAAAGTTTAAGAATGATCAAATGCATCCTTGCTGGTATTGCATTAATCTAAACATCATAAATGGAGAAAACTTTTGAACAGTGCTGTGCCAAAGCGTACAAACAAAGAATGTAGCTCCAATAAAATGAGCTGCCAAACATTTTACGACATGTCTGCAGTTGTTCTCACTAAGTGGGAGATATTGTCGCTGTCAGAAATCCCTAATATCTCTGACTCTAAAATACAAGTCGAAGGCTGACGTAACGGTTTCCCACTCACATCCTTGAAATTATGTTTTAAACAATATGACATGAATGGACCAGTTTTATTTTCCATACAACCCAGCACCATCTGAATAAACACTTAACTAGCAAAACTCAAACACCAAAAACATGCATTCACAACCACTGTTTTTGCCAATTTTTTACAATTACAGTACGTCCTCACATTTAACTACAATTATGAGAGAAAATAGATCCAGCTTGTGGTTCTACTAATTGCCCACTTGAAGCAAAGACGTCAAGGCTGTATGGATTTTCTGCCAGGGAAGTCATGTGTGGCTGTCCCTCTCCTGATGCAAGAGGGTAGGGTGGAGTGAGGGTGGGGTGGGGAGGTTGGAGGGGCGGGGGTGGCAAGAGCGGATGTAAATAATGCATTACTAGGTATGAGGCTGGTAAGGAGCCGGGGCTCTGGGAATTTAAAGGCATTTGCGTTTGTCACACAAATCAGGAAGTCTCGCTGTGCTTGGAGGCAAATCTGAACCGACGGCTGAGAGAGGAGGACGACACCACCTTTTTCCACAGAAGTCAGGCCTGAGAGGGGAGCAGTTGCAGAGAAAGTCGGCGTGAGTGTGAAACGATGGTAAATAGAACAGAAAAGAGACCAGGGGAAGAGTTAAATGGAGCAATGTCAGCATTTATGAGAGAGGTCAAACACAATGGAAAGGTTCGCTAAGTAAATAGTCCGATCATCACTGACTAGATGAACTAAATACACCCATGAGTGCTACATACACACAATTACCTCACATTATATACATTTGTAAATGTAAACTATATAAAATAAACTATAACATCATCTACTAACAGATATTTCTACATTTTCCGTCAACTTTGGATGCTGTTATCCAGACTGACTCACAGTACGAGTGATGAGCAGGGCTTTACAGTCACAATCAAGGACATTGAACATGAGCATAAAGTTGAGAATTGACCTATGGCTTTTGGTGATCAAACTTACTCAAAATACATGTTGACCCTTTAATCTCCACTTGCCCTTCTGTCTTTTCATTATGTTGCAGATAATATCTGCGACACTGATTTTCACAGCCAGAAATAGATCCCATGATTCAACGTTTACTCGCAGCAACTCTCATGAGACCCTCAGAAGAATAAGGACCACCCTATAAGGTCAGACATACTAAAGATAAAAACCATTGACCTCTGCTCAGAGGGAGATTCTCTTCCTGCCTGGCATGCCATACTCCTCTGTGATTTGTCTGTCAGTAGGGGTGTGTGTGTGTGTGTGTGTGTGTGTGTGTGTGTGTGTGTGTGTGTGTGTGTGTGTGTGTGTGTGTGTGTGTGTGTGTGTGTGTGTGTGTGTGTGTGTGTGTAGTCTATTAGGATCATTTCTATGTGCCTCTCTGTGTGTCTATCAATAAAGTGAAGGTAAACTTGGGCTGCTTGTGTAAGCCCGTAAGATCTATCTGAGACAGTCTGGAGATGGAGGTTAGTCTTCCAGATTCTCACCTTGGGAGTGGGTGGTAGGACAACTGGGTGCGGGTAGGTTGGGGGGAGGAGGTGTTGAAAAGGGTGGGGGTAATGTTGATGAACAGGTTGCTGAGGTGCAGACAGACAGGAGGCAGATCACAGTCTGAGTGGCCAGGACTGTTTGGTCTTGGCGTTTCTGTGAGCAGTGAGTTGGTATGAACTTGTTCCCCCTTCAATGCTATTGTAAAATTGTACGCACCCTGATCCAAGAAAAAAAAACAGGAAAAGCAACAACAAGTTGTTCTTGGCTTCATTCTATGTTCCTTTGCTCTTGCTACTTTCCTGCAAATAAATTAAAAAAAAAAAAAAAAGCAAGAAAATCAAATCTAAAAATTGAACTGACCACCCGTCGGCCAAACCGTCAAATCAAGCATCCATACAGGACAGAAATGTGGGAAAAATCCAACTACTCTTCTCAAAAGTAGTAGTTTTAAGAAGTTTCTTGCTTCACTGCTGACAGGAGACTGCATGTTCCTGAACTTAATGGCGCAAAGGCACGGCTGCCAAGCTGAAGCTGGCAGACACATACCAGACCTGCACTTAAAAGTCTGTGTCAGGGGTTAAGTGGTCATGGAAAAGGAGGCAGAGAGCCGCCGCTCAAGTTATTAGGCAGCATAGTTTCTTTGGTCAGCAGGTGGGAGGTGAGATCTGGTGTGAGGAGCAGGTGCTGCTCAGAGCTCAGAGATCACAGCTGAACCTTAGGCTGTGATAAGCCCAACACCACTTAAATTACACCCTCAGCACCGCTTTGACCCTGCGTGGTTTGTGTGGTGCGAGGGAGAGAAAGTGAGAGAGTTGAGGGCACAAGTGTGAGAAACAAAAGCTGAGGCATGTGGATGTATGTGAGTGCATGCGAAAGAGTGCGAGTTCTCTTTTCTTTTAATGGTGAGAGTTATATGAGTGTCTACATAGTGTCTATACATTAAAGAGAAAGGACTGACAGCTAAATAAAGTCCAGCAAGGAATGACAGCAAAGGGCATGTTTGTCTGTTTATAGTCCCTCTCATTCTTCACATCCTCCTTCACTTCAAACATCCACCCAAGTGTTGATTTGCCTTCACAAAGTCTCAGGGTGTGGGGGTGGATAAAGACTGCCAATGATAACGGAAGATGGAGGCCTATGTGGTTTTGTCAAACACAAGAGCATCATCCACACACCGGCATCAAGCTGCAGATTTCAAACTCCGGTGCGTCGTCTGAACCCGGTGTTGACACATGTTAACGACATTTTGGAAGGAAAAAGTGGAAGAGAGGGCAAGGTGAGGGATTAAAGTGGCAGAGTGAGAAGGTGAGGAGAGAGCAGGGGCGGATGCATTTATTTGATGATTACCTTTTTGTTAGCTGCAGCCCCAGAGACCCCCGGCACCAGAAGCACTTGCAGCACACCAAAATCATAAACAAACAAAAAAAAACGGTGGAAGAGACGAGGAATGAAAGTGGACGGAGAGCAGAGGCACGGGGAGCTTTGAGGATTTGGCGAGGTGAAGTATCGATCATCCATTGACAAACACAATAGAAATTTTAGATGTGATGTGAGAGGCCCCCATCCATAATTTATCAGCAGGCCAAATGTGAGTGACGTGGGGTGTGGACAGGGGGAGCACTGAGTATTGATTAGTGGGGGGAAAAAAAGTGCACAGAATAAGGGGGGCTCCAGAGAGAAGAGAGGGTAGGGAGGTGGAGGGGATGCGAGAAAGAGAAAGGGGGGAGGGGAGCGGGGTTCAGAGGAAGAGGAGGGGGGTGTAGATGGAGCACAGGAAAGCCATTAAGGATGGCAGTGTTACCAGACACTGGCAGCGACCGAGAGCGCAAAAGAGAGAAGCGCGAAGATTGGAGGAGAGAGAAAAAGAACGAGAGAGGTCAACACACACGCCCCGCCGCTAACACACACCCTTTCCACCACACTCCACCCGTCTCCCTGCACCACCCCAATCAATATGACCATGTCAAAACATAAAATGCATGCTTTTGCTCTTAAGTAAAAGGTGTCTAAGATTTTTAAAAGCATTGATTCAGGGACGGGTCGATGGAAATCAAGGCATATTTTCCTGTGCAAAGAGGGGTAATAACACTCAGCTGATAATAGCACAACAGAGGGGACTCGACTGTGTCTGTAAAGAGTGCGCTGGTCAGATTACGGCACTCCACTCCTCCAGGAGAGGTCACAGGAAAGGGGGCAGGTCAAGGATTTGAGCTCTCTCGACACAAGCTGCCTTTTGAGATTTGTCTATGGGGAGAGCGTGAGGCGGAGGATGAGTTGATGGCACTGGACTTTTACTGAAGCATCTGCCAGAAGCATTTTACACATTAAAGTGAGGAGTATCTAGACGAGAAGTTCTCACAGGCTCCGTCCTAGGGGAATAGGCACCATCAAACAGAGCCAGACGGAGCAGATAATTCCTTTTTTGCAATGCTAACCACACTGAGCCAAACACATTTAATGAGAATTCTTCTGTATGATATATTGTTGTTGAAACATGTCAATCATCCTACCTTGAGGTAATATTGCTGTACTATTCTTACGGCTGAATTTCAAGCTCAAGACCTCAAATATTACTTGGCTGTGAGCTTTCTGTGTGCCTTGAATAAAAGTCAGTCACTGAGGGGAAAATGAGTCTGAGGTAGAGAGGTTCTGGGTGGGTTCAGCGGTCAGGGAAAGTTTTTTTTCTTTTTTTTTTACCTAATGTGGGCAGCAGCGAAGCAGAGACAACATCCACGCCAGCACTGGGGACACAGCACCGCCCACGGAGAGCCAAACCCAAGCAGTTAAATCAGACCAGGCACAAAGGGAAAACGGCAAAAAAAAAACACAAGATGGGAGAAAGAAAAAAACTAAATCATGTCCCATAATCAGAAACAAAACTAGGAACCACCACATGAAAGGCACTGCCAACATGTATCCATGAGTCCTATATTGCTGTACCGGTTAGCTCGGCAGCCACAAAATGGGGCTTTAAAGACAATGGCAGTGCAGCAGTAATTAGCCTTATCCCTGGGTGTGGCTTTGCTCTGAGGACACTCGTCTGCCCATGACCACAGAGGCGCACAGTGAATTGCATTGCTGTGACACAACACAATAAACAACATCTGCCTGGGACTTAAGACAACTCACTGTGTCCCTGTTAACCCTTTGACCTTTCATGGGTAATAAAGCAGTTTGTAATCAAAATGAAGAGCACACTGCAATCAAGGCTGAAATGCAGCATGTAAACTTTCTGGTTAAATATAATTTTATACCATCAGCGTGCTCAAGTGTTCAGGTGAATGTCAAGACTGACACATTTGTCTTGGTTGGATTTTCAAGTTCATTGTTCTGGATAGGTATGTGCCTGCCAACAGCTGGTAAAGTCTATTCAAACAAGAGGTGTCCAAAAGTTGTAGATGGGGCTGGGTATCATTCAACATTTTTTAATACCACTACCAATACCTTGACTTTGATTCCAGTTCCTGAACTTTTTTCAATACCAATTATATCAAATCCATTTTGAAAGGAAATTACATTACACATTATGGTACAGATCTTTAGTTTTTATGCTGTTTAGAGTGGAATAGAGTGATGGTAGTTGTTTTCTGTAGCTACAATAGTAATACAATACAATACAATACAATACAATACAATAGATGCCCCTTAAAGGATTTACATGAAAGTTTGCTGACATTGCAAGACACTACAATTTACCAATGTCCCCTAAATACCTCCCATTTAGGTAGATGCTTTTCCTGCCAGATGCTAAAGTGCCTGAGGGACAAGCCTCCCATTACTGCAGCTTACACAACTCGGACAGGTGTGGGGCAAAAAAAAATTTGCTTAAAAAAAAAAAAAAGTGAGAGCGAGAGTAAAATAGGTTGTTTTACTTTTACCTACGCGGGTGTGCCGCACAAGTAGAGGCTACGTACAGTAAATGCTGTGGCTCACTGATGCAAATGAGATTTATTCCTGTGTAAACGTAGCAAAAGTTATGTTAGGTGTTGAATTTTTGTACTGAATCACCAGGCATGCTGACAATACCAAAGCAACATGGTCCCTACCGTAAAAGTATCTAAGTTTGGTACCCAGCAAGACTTTAGCATGTTAATCATGAGACACATTACATGGGCAGTTACGGACTTTGTAAGAAGCCTCTTTATAGTGCACACAGCAGCACTAAAAAATGACAGCACAAGCTCAACTCTTAATGCTCTGCAATGATTTCCATTACCTCTTGCTACCAAAGATGTCATTACAAAGCAAAAGGTGTAAAAGTTGAACTCTAAAACTTAGCTTTTAATTCAAGGGAAAGCCGATATTTCAGCCAATGAACAAGCAGTAGCTGGTAGTGCCTTGTCAGCTGACAGTTTGACAGGATGGTCGCTGAAGCCTGAGGTTGAAACTGTGTTCTTCTAGATACCTAACAATCTGTCTAACCACCAGGCCATGCTAAAAACCCCAAACAACATGGTTTTCAGTTCAGAGAGGTGCATGCTTGACAAGCTGGATCACTCACATTGGAACGTCGCCCATCAAACTCTAATCCCAATGCCAAGACCTTTGAGTTAAAAAGGTCTGACCTGAGCATTTCTCTGACACATGTTGTGTAAATCCCCAGAAGCGGAAAGGTTGGTCATTTGGTCGGTTTCATCCTGATTGTGTGCGATCTGTTGTCAGTGTGGCACATGAGAATGTGGGAAATGGAAGCCAGCAGGAAGATAATCTCGTCACCTGATCCAGGCTTGGTGGAGGCGATGACAGCCGTGCTGTGCCACCGTGTGTCATACGATGAGGGGGCCAAACGGCAGGTGACTGACTCAACCCCTCTTAATGGACAGATGACCACGCCACTGGGAAGAGGTGGTAGGGAGGAAGAGGGGAGGAAGAAGAGAAGGGGGAGGTGGATGGGGTGAAGGAGGCACAGCAATGGCTTTCATTTGATACCCCACTCCATGTGATTCTGGATAAAAGTAGGTCTGATGTAAAGTGGTGAGAGAGGGAGGAAAGGAAAGAAGAGGTACTCTGTTTCACACTGCAGTAGGCTTGAAGGCTCTCTGCTGGTACTCCAGCGACACTGTGTGAAGCCAGCAGGTATGGAAACACTGTGTAACACATCCATGTGTTAAGCGCGTTCGAGGATGCATACGAGTGCAGTGCGTGTGCACGCGTGTGTGCCTGTGCACGTGTATTTAACAGCTTAATCAATTACCAAACCACTTGCCAAAGAGGAAACAGGATTTGCTCAACATGCCTCCCACCTTTCAGAAGAGGAGTCTACACAAATAGCTTATGCTCACAGCTCAAACAAAGAACAAAGCATCTCCCCCTCCTTTTGTTTAAATGAGACTTCTGGTACATTATATCAATAGCCGGAGCCCTCTATGGAAACAAAGCCAGTTGACAGTCGTCAGTGCGAAGGAGACCACAGGACACATCTATATTAATATCTTGTATTACTACAGTCACACAGGATAATTGCCCAAAATAGATAAAGGGCCAGGCAGCATGCTAACACCCCTCATAAATGCAGATGTTATGCGGATGATTTAATCACGGGTCTAACAGATGTTCTCAGGCTGCCCTCTTTCATTAAAAGCCTGCCGCAGCAGAAACAGAAATCAAAGATTATTCCAGGAATTAGGATATGAAAAGCATGTTAGCTCAATTAAGAAAATTAAATTGTGTACATTAGACAGAGGCTTGTTCAACCAGCAGTGAGAATTTTGCCAGCCTGGCCGGGGCATAATAAAATCAAAGAATCACAGCTTAATTGAAAATGCACTTAAAAAGGATCATGCTGACAAATGCGATTGTACTGAGGCGCTAATGTGTGCACCTCCTGCAAGTCCTCTTTAAATCCAATGAAATTGAAATATCCTGGGCTGCTGACCGCTTCCTGATACAATCAGTCAGCCAGCAGCACAGCACATGCAAAGAGGAAGAAGGAGACGATAAAAACACAGGAAGCAGGTAATCAATTTAGAGCAAACACATAAGGACGCCACCTCCCTAACTCTTCTATTCTTCTCTCTCTCTCACTCTCTGTTTCACACACTCACGGCGAATGACGTTAAGCCCACTTACACATCAAAACAAATGAAAGGTGAGGTGCAGATAACAAGTCATCATGGCCTTATCAGTCTTGTCCTACCAAGGGAAACCGTTCACTCCTTTGAACTCCTAATAGCACGAGGTGGACGCCAGAGCTGACGGACCACTTTGTGTTTCGCCCAAAGCTAAATTAACATGCATATAGCACACGCACACACCCGTAGGAAACATGCAGAGACACAGAAACATACATAAACCCTGCTGTACGTTTCCATATATCTCATCTACATTTCATTAATCAGAGAACAGGAATGTCACGTTGAATGTTCGGACCCGAAGTCTCTCGTTTGAAATCGGCTGAAATCTTTTCACCACTTTAAAGTTTTCATTAAAAAAACCACAAAAAAACAATAGATTTAAAGGTTGAACAGAAGTTCTGCTCGTGTACGTGATCCGTTTTTTTCTTCTTCTGTCGTAATAAACACGGTCGATTTGGAACAGAAGTGCGATTCACGTGTGGTGTGTACGTTGTACAGGCGCAATGGGAGTCTGTCTGCTGCAATGACACTCACACACATTCAGGCATGTATGGAGATCCACGTCATTATCACTGTCTGCAGAACTTTAACCAAAAAGACGAGTCAATAATTAAGGTTTAACCATTGAGTATGTTTTTAGATGTGTGCTTCTTGGCTTGGCCTAAAAGTATGCTCTGGTCACAACAATACTGCAGGGAATTAAAGTGTCTAAACCCAGTAAAACATGAATATTTAAGTTAAAAAAAAAAAGAGATTAGATCACGTTATTATTTGCTACTCTCAAGGCACAATCCTGCAGCCAACTTTTCTCAGTACAAAACAGAATATATTAGGTTGAATTATAGTGGTAGCGCAGGCAAACAAAACCGCATCATCTTGCAAGATGAAAGTAAACAAGTCCCTCCCTTAACACTTTTATTTTATTTAGTAGTAGTTGATGAGAACATTGTACTTGAATTGCAAACACTAAATACCTACACACTTTTTGAGCTTACACTATGTTTCACAAATACGCCTTCCTCTCTACATATATACATAAGCAAACAAAAATAGAAAGGCACACAGTTGGACTGCTGATATGGAAACAAAAAAGTAATGTGTTTGCTATTTTCCCTGCCATTAGTGTGTTAGCTGCTAAGCAGTGCGGTACTCTCTGAGGCAATTCTCCAGAGGGGCCACTAGGGGAGCTTCCAACCTCCTTTTGAGCAAACTTGAACACAGTGGAGGCAAACACAGAGGTACCTGCATGCGCACGCACGCTCACATGCACGCACGCACACACACACACACACACACACACACACACACACACACACACACACACACACACACACACACACACACACGCACACGCACACACACACGCACACACACACGCAATAGTGGTGGAGACAAAAAGGGAAACAAGGAAGACAGAACATGATCTTGTGTTTATCAACAAAGAACGACTTTGCCATGAACATACGTAGTCTTTTTAAGAAAAAAAAAAAAAGTGCATGGACATACTTTGTTATGCACTTCATATTTTTAGCTTCACTGAGGCTGTCATCTACATGCACTTCCCACGGCTGACACTGCTGTGTGACTTGGTGAACAAACCAGCATGCTATTGTAGTAAAACCTAGTACAGCAATGGGAATACTCTGCAACCCAAAGTACAGAACACACCTCCATTATGCATTACACATCTAAGATATTTAAGCTCTTTGTAAGAGTTAAGTCTTGGAGCCGTGCCGTGTCATTCTGTGGGGGATGATAGGGAGCTTTAGTCATGTCTGTATTAGCAGGATGACTTCCAAAGCCTCTGGGATGGGGTGTTACAACCACTAGCTCCACTCGGTCCCATGCTCAAACTCTGCCTGGCCCAGAGCACCAGATCAGAACCCCAAATAGGCCTTGCATTAAAGGGGATAAGCCTTACCACAGGGACTGACTATTCACCAAATAAGATCAAATTAATCGCTGTAGGTTTATTGTGAGGCGAAGTAAACAGAAAGGCAATGGCTCAACAGTCCAGCGTATGGATGGAGCCAAGGAGCAAAGCTCCGAGTTCTGTTTTGTGCGTGGGGAAAACAGGCTGGATAAGATTATTGTGCTTT